>NC_061510.1:144626045-144924459 GCF_022539505.1 Lolium rigidum
CGATAAACTCTTGCGAGTAAGTCTGTTTCAGTGCAGCTGAATTGACAACTCCGCTGTTAAGGCTTTCAAGTATTCTTTGTCTCCCCTTGTGTCGAATCAATAAGTTGGGTTTTACTTCCCGCGAAGACTGTTGCGATCCCCTATACTTGTGGGTCATCACATGTCCAGCTTGTTAAGTCCTTGTGCTGGTCCAGCTTCATATTTTGCACCGGGTATGGCAACGTCGAGTATCTGAAGGGTTATGCCCACATCACCAACCATAGCTCTTCTAAATCTGAGCATCCCCACTCCTACCTCAAAGACTTCTTTAACTGTCACATTTCTATTCATGGAGACCAAAAACAATCTTGGGAAGGATTTGCTATACAAGAAGAGCCTATCCACTGATCCTCCCAAAAACTTGTTTTGATCCATCCCCAATTTGAATTTTGCAATATTGCCAGGAGGTTTTCTTGACCTCCATCAGCCCTTGCCAAAAATGTGAGTCTCCATTCTTGGTGACTGCCTGGCAAAGGTTTTGCTTCTGGAGATATTTTTTCTGAGAATTTTTTGCCAAATCTCATCTTCATTAAAAAGTTTCCACATCCACTTAGCTAGTAAGGCAATATTCATTTTCTCCAAATCTAGGACCCCTAAACCACCTTGGTCTTTTGGCATACATACTGTCTGCCACTTCACCAAATGGTATTTCTTGTGTCCTTCAGTTTCATCCCATAAAAAATTATTCCTGATTCTATCTATTTTTTCTTTCACACCAATTGGCATCCTATAGAAGGAGAGCATATAAAGGGGAACACTGGTCAAGGATGAGTTGATCAAGGTAACTCTTCCTCCCATTACCAGCATATTTCCCTACCAAGGTCCTAGCTTATTCCTCACTTTTCCTTCAGTTGAATCCCAATCAGAGTTCTTCAATCTCCTTTTGTTTATTGGTACCCCTAGGTATTTCATTGGCAAAGGCCCAGATTTGCAAGTAAAAATTCTTTCAAACTCTTCTTCTCTATCCAAAGCCCCTCCTAGACAATAAATATCACTCTTATGAAAGTTAATCTTCAAACCTGACACTTGTTCAAAAAGACAGAGGATTACTTTCAGGTTTCTAGCCTGGTAAAGGTTATTCTCTAGCAGAAGAATAGTGTCATCTGCATATTGCAGAATGGCTACTCCCCCTTCTACAAGATCTGTACCTAGCCCAGTCAGCAAACCCTCCCTTGAGCTCTTTTTACCAGAACAGCAAGGACATCTACAACAAATTAAGTCAAAAAGAATGGGTGAGAGTGGGTCTCCCTGCCTTACTCCTTGGAGAGTGGAGAAGTAAGCCCCTATCTCACCATTAACATTGATCCCTACCTTGCCACTAGTTACTGTCTTCATGATTAAATCGGTCCATTTTGTTGGGAACCCTTTGGCCTCCATTGCTTGATAGAGGAAAGGCCATTTGACCTTGTCAAAGGCTTTCTCAAAATCAATCTTGAAGAGAACTCCAGACTTTTTCTTCTTATGTGTGTCATTCAAAATCTCATGCAAAATGTTAACCCCCTCCATTATATGTCTCCCCTTAATGAAAACAGTTTGATTCAAAAGTATAGCCTTCCAAATTACTTGAATGAGTCTATTAACTAAGACTCCTGTTATAATTTTGAAGGATACATTCAGTAGGCATATGGGCCTATACTTTTGAATCCTATCTGCATCTGTTCCTTTTGGGAGTAACTTTTGTGCATACCATGTGGACACACACAAGTTTTTGGGCAATTCACACCCTCCGAGGATCGATTTCTTACGAAACCCTACTTCTGTTGACCGCGTGATCTACCCCTTTGACTACATCCCAGCGTGGGTCCCCGGTGGGCTATGCCTCCATTGGAGATTGGTTAGGTCATAGGTACATGTGGTAACTAGGATCATCCCATATGATCTCATTTTCTCTCCGGTTGACCTCCCAGGGAGTTCCCCTATACATCCAGAATCTGCCTAAGTGTCGGAACCCCATGTCCGAGAAGCCAGACACACCTTGGGTGGCCTTGGATATAAAACCATCTCAAATCACTTTTGTGCATACCATGTGGACACACACAAGTTTTGGGGCCATTCACACCCTCCGAGGCTCGATTTCTAACGAAACCCTAATTTTGTTGACCGCGTGGTCTACCCCTTTGACTACATCCCAGCGGGGGTCCCCCGGTGGGCATATGCCTCCATTTTAGATTGGTTAGGTCATAGGTACATGTGGTAACAATGATCATCCCATATGATCTCAAGGTTCTCCCCGGTTCACCTACAGGGAGTTCCCCCTATACATCCAGAATCTGCCTAAGTGTCGGAACCCCATGTTCGAGAAGCCAGACACACCTGGGGGTAGCCTTGGATATAAAACCATCTCAAATCACTTTTATGCATACCATGTGGACACACACAAGTTTTGGGGCCATTATCACCCTCCGAGTCTCGATTTCTGACTAAACCCTACTTCCGTTGACCGCGCGATCTACCCCTTTGACTACATCCCAGCGGGGGTCCCCCGGTGGGCATATGCATCCATTTGAGCTTGGTTAGGTCATAGGTACATGTGGTAACAAGGATCATCCCATATGATCTCAAGGTTCTCTCCGGTTCACCTCCAGGGAGTTCCCCTATACATCCAGAATCTGCCTAAGTGTCGGAACCCCATGTCCGACATGCCAGACACACCTGGGGGTAGCCTTGAATATACAACCATCTCAAATCACTTTTGTGCATACCATGTGGATACACACAAGTTTTGGGGCCATTCACACCCTCCGAGGCTCGATTTCTGACGAAACCCTACTTATGTTGACCGTGCGATCTACCCCTTTGACTACATCCCAGCGGGGGTCCTCCGGTGGGCATATGCCTCCATTTGAGCTTGGTTAGGTCATAGGTACATGCGGTAACAAGGATCATCCCATATGATCTCAAGGTTCTCTCCGGTTCACCTCCCAGGGAGTTCTCCCTATACATCCAGAATATGTAGTGTCGGAACCCCATGTCCGAGAAACCAGACACACCTGGGGGGTAGCCTTGGATATAAAACCATCTCAAATCACTTTTGTGCATGCCATGTGGATACACAAGTTTTGGGGCTATTTCCACCCTCCGATGCTCAATTTATGGGGAAACCCTAGACCGGGGTCCCGAGGGATCTATACCGCTCTTATACATAGGTTTCCCGCAAATGGTTCGCCAAAATAGTAGTGAGGAAGAAATAAACAAATAAAAATGATTGGAATTAACAATTATATGGGTAAGAATTATCTTTGTACTAAAAAAAGTGAAAAATAAAAAAGGTGCATAAGTTGTGCCGACGGCCAGATTCTATGCTGTGGGTAGCCGTCGGCACAACATGAGTGGGGCCCAGCAGTCAGGCTGCTGTGCCGACGGCTGGGGATGTGACGTGGGTAACCGTCGGCACAGCCTGAACGGCGCCGTGATGGAGTGACGGTGCGGCCCGCTTGTCAGTCATTGTGCCGACGGCTTGATGTGTGCCTTCGGTGACCTCCCTCCTGTGCCGATGGCCGGCGTTGCGCCGAAGGTGACCGTCGGTTTACCAGGCTATGTGCCGACGGCCGACCTGTGCCGACGGTCAGCTCCGTCGCCGTTCGATGGGGGCCTCTATGCCGACGGCCCCGACATTTGGCCGTCGGCGTACGGCGTCTCTCCCGTAGTGAATGGTACCAAATGTAATATCGTTCTGTTTGATAGGTCGATGGTCTGAACATGAATAGAAGAAGTGTATATATAGACCATTGTTTTTCTCTCTAGATGACAATACTATAAAGCCATGATACAACGTATTTATCTTCAGTAGTATAAAATTTTATCCAGATTTGGAGGGAACCAACTAATAGGTGTCGGAGGATGTTGATCAGTAGATGGCAAGGCACTCTGGCCGCCATACCATGCTCATAGAATGCCTTGCTAATGCTACACCACACCTCTGAACACCATCGTGTGTGCCGTTGCCGGACACTGGTGTACTGATCTCCGTACCTATATTTTACTATCAGTTCCTCTCAGTTTTACTAGATCACAAATATTGAATCTGAAATAGTGCATGCATCGTTCAAATAAACCAGTTTTACTATCTTGCATCATTCCTTCAGTTTGCTGTGAAAAGTTGCTCTCAAGTAAATTTAGTACATATCAACACAGTTGAAAATAAGATTATTTGGTAACTACATGTAGTATTCAGAATATTTGTTATATGAATTACATGAGGCATCATCAAGATGAATTGATAAAAACCTGAAATTATCAGTGACGAGCACACCTTATAAATCCAAGGTTGCAGCACCGATTCTAAGCCACAGAAGCAAATCTGAAGTCAAATGTACCAAAGGGGGACACCGGCTCATTTCCCCCCTTTCCTTTCTCTCTCCTAGCTACAGTATCTGAGAGCTCCTTCGAGGGAGCCGGGCCGAACCAAAGCCAATCTCGCCGGCGCCGCCGGTAGATATGGGTGGTGGGGAGGCGTCGGAGTAGATAGAGTAGGTAGGTTTAGTGGTTGTATGCCGGTAGGGGGCTTGATGCCCGGTAGTGGGAGCGGTGGAACGGATCTGGCCGCCTGGATCCCATCTGATTTAGGGTCTCTCTTGCTTCCACTTCTTCTCCGGTGGTCGGAGGGGAGAGCGGAGAAGAGGACTGTCGCTCCCTTTAATAAAGGAGTGGCGGTGTACCATCTGCTGCAGCGCGACTGCGGTGGGCGGCGTCTTTTCCTGGCCGGCCTTGGAGGCGAGGGGAAAACGCGTGCACGCCGGCGAACAACGTCGTGGAGGAGCTCCTGGCCGGCCGTGGAGGCGAGGAGGAGCTCTGCCGCGTCGTCACCAACACATCTGCTTCATGGAGGTCTTATCCCTGCTGCTTCTGGTGCGGAGGTAGCACACCAAAGCTGTTCCTCTCGGACGGCCGTGGCGGCGAGGGTGAGGGCAGCGATGGTGTTGCTGCTTCCCTGCACTAGTGGCGGTGTCACAAGTTCTTTGGAGCTGCACCTGCTTCATCAACACCGCCGTTGGGGTGGTGTTCTTCCTGAGAATCTCATCAGCAGGGGACTTCTGTCGGCGTCATCGCCCTGCCCCTGCATCATACGGCCGAAGGGCGGCCGTTCTCCAGGAGATCTTCCTCCACAGGGAGGCTTTTCTCCAGCTCGTCGTCGACAGTTCTGGTCGTCTGCGCCCCAAGTGGCTTGTTCCCCAGCGGTGTGGAAGGCAGTCGATAGCGGAGCCCGTTCTCCGGTGACGACCAGGGACCTGATCGCGTTTTCAGTTTCTATGTTAGGGTGTTGTGTGCAAAATCAAAGGGTTGGTCCGTTATTTCTTGTTCTTTCGAGGCCCTTCATGTAATTTGGTCTGTAACCGTGTTGACTTAATGCAGCTCTCGGTCCTTCGGGACCTTTTCTGTTAAAAAAAATGTACCAAAGGGGTCGCATTATGTCGGTGTACAATTACACCCCAAGTACAGAACACCACAAAAAGTGTAGTTGGGAGAGAATTACCTCGCTCCTTCAATGCCAAGAAAGTAAAAGAAAGAGATATTTACAAAAGAAAGACGTTACCCAAAAGAACTTCATTAATAGAAATGACTCTACTAATTTCTTGTAGGTTATCCATACTATGGTTCACTGGATCCAGCTTTGGCGTTTCTTGCTCCCAGAGGACCAGCGGGAGTACATGGTTTTTGGATGCAACCGCCTTCGAACGGTTGCCCAGGATATTTTCTACCAGGCTACTTGGCGGCCTATTAAGAGATTACTTGATGCCTAGTTTGCTCAGATTTTTACTCTTTTTTCGGTGGTTGATTTTTGTATCGACCCTCGTTGATCCTTGAATTGTAAACGTTTGAATATTTACTTTATTAACAAAAGGCTGTGTGCATCAACCGATGTTGAGGCCGGGGCTCACCCCATTTCGAAAAAAAAACCCAAAAGAACTGCATTGCTGCAAGTTCATCACAACATCATAACCTGTAAATTTATAGGAACCAAGAATCCATGTTGAAACATATAAAACATCAGAAGGAATGCATCTGAGAGGATAACCGCTGGAATACGGGTTTTGGCCCTTCCGCGACGTTTATCAAGCCCCTTAAATCACTCGACCCATATTAAATTTTCCCAGTTCCGCCCCGGATCCGTTCGGGAACACGTAGGTGTGCGGGTTGGCGGCCAAAACTGAATCGTGACCCGGCCATTTCGTTCCTCTAGGGCACGCGTGCTGAAATTTTAGGATCCCCCACTCCTTCCGCCCGCGCACCGCCGCCACTTCCTTCTGCCGCCGCTGCACCTCGGCGCACCTCCGCCGCACCTCCGCCGCACATCCGCCGTGGTGAGTTGTTCGACCTTTCCCTCTTAGTTTTCGCCGATGCGAGCTTCGACCTTTATCTATTTTGCACGGTGGTAGATGAGCTCGGATGCGACTATGGAGGATTTGGTCGATTCGTCGACCAATTGGTCGTCCTCGGATTCGGATGATTCGGACCTCGACGACCTGCTCCACGAGGACGACACGGAGATGATGACGGCCATCCTTGGCCTGAAAGAGCTCGAGGACCGCACCAAGCTGCTGGATCAGAGGAGGGGGTCGACGATGGGGCGCATGCGCATCCCGTGGAACCGCGCGCTCGGCCACAAAATGTTGATGCAAGATTATTTCGCCTGATCGGCTTGAGGCTTTTCTTGAAACGCATCGCAATATTGAAGACGCACCAACTCATCGTCAGCTAACCAAAGATCTGATCGACCACCATTGGATGCTACATGGCCAACGCCAATGATCTACATTTGTTTTCTATTCGTGTATGTGTGAGATGAACTATTTATTTATTTGATTGACCGGTGAAACATTTGTCATTTGTTTGATTAGTCGATTCGAACAATTGTTGTCATTCGCAAAAATCATTATTATAATAATTATGATGATTATTATTTATGGTTTGGTATGGAAATATGTCTAAAGCCCTGCTTTTACGGGCCGAAAACGCGTCCCCGTTTGTGAATACGGGGCCTGCTAGACTTCTTAGGAGGACAGGCGAGCAACTAGATTGGGGAGACGAAGCGAGCAAGGAGACTTGGGGCTGGCGGCTAGGGTTTCCACACCGCCTGCGCTGATCGTTTTCTACCACACGCTGTAAAAAACGATGACTTAGATTCATTGAGGTGAGATCTAATAGACAGTTAAATCTGATTTACCAGGTGGCTTGATGAGGGTCTCTATTTTACCTTTAGATACTACCTCTGTGTATAATAGGATGTCGAAAAGATACATCTAAATTTAGACAAATCTTGGATATCCTTGTATAGACGGAAGGAGTAGTACCTATCTATAGATGATCAAATGCAAATGCATCCTTACAAAGCAATAAGCCTTAGTTGGTCTAAGAAATAAATAATGCCGCTAATATTAACCTAATCAATGTAGATTGCTTGGCTTCTTTGGCAAGTGACTTACAATCACCATTTCAACAATCAATTTGATTAAGCACAAAACAGTGACTGCAAACTGCTGCTTATCAAAGTGAAGTTGAGCAGTTGCACATCTAATACTAGTTTGCACATCCAATACTAGTTCGCAACTCTCTGCGATTCATAATGCAAGTGCATTGATCATTTGTAAGTCCTACAGTTCCAATAGATTTTTCCCATGTTGCTCCTAATTAGCCCCTCGTTAATTTAATAAAGTATTTCTTCAGGCTCAGCACATGTCCCAGCTCCTTAGCCTAGTGCAGTGTCATGAACTTTCCAGTATCCTAGCATAAGAAAATAACACATGGTGAGCAAGCTATAAGACTCTAATTGAAAACACTTCAGATGATGAGTTAATGTTAATACGTATAATGACGCGGTTATCAATTTGTCACCATAGTAAGTCCCATCCAACTTCTGCACGGCCTTGTTTGCAGAACTTGCAGAGTCAAATAGCATGTAGACATTTCCATAGTACCTGTGCCATAAATCATAGCTAAGTATGGAGTTTCAGTGCATATGAGTTCCACAAAACACACTAAGATAATATATTAAGATTTGCAAGCCCAACACTGGACCATAAAGCCATATGGACGTCTAAAACAGCTTAACTTACTTATCCACATAAGTGTCATGGACTTGTCCACAGCGGACTGTCTTCTCCGCAAAATCATGACTGATGCCATCATAAAATTCATCACCCACACTCTGCAAAAAAGAATGGTAAACATTTGTTGAATTCAACAAAGTATCTTTTCTAAACAACTCCATAACAAAAAAAAACTGACCTTCACAGTTCTATCGAACACATTACGCAAAACTATGGATCTGTGATCATTCTTATTTGATAAAGTTGTCACATCTTCAATGGGAGGCGCTAAAGGACAGCTAGGCCTGTACAACAAACAGAATTTTCAGCAAATATTTTACTCCAAATAATACTATAACACAACATTAACTGACTTGGCCAGAAAATTACAATCTTGAGACATTGCTAGATGTCAAAATAGGGCAGGCTATGACTTGCGATAAGCTATGATTTTAAGCGTAAACGTCAACAGGAATAAAAAAAATCAGTAGCAATTAGAAAAGCATACAGGAAACCCTAAAAACCAAGCAAAACCACAATGCACCTATCAAAAGCATCAAGTAACTGCACATGCCAATTACAGAGATTCATAAAAGCTAGCCCCATCAGTGTTCCATAAAAAAGGAACTCTGCATGTATTCACTCTAAGTCTAGAATTTTTTTAAAAAAATATATACAGGAAATCAGGAATGCATAAGCCTGAGACATCTAAAAATTATCAAGCCATCTACAGAAGGGATGGTCTGAATACTTACAGTACCTTTCTATGACCACTCCATTAAAGGAGAATTAAAGCAAGGATCGTAAGTAAGGCACTGACACAATGTCAGGATTACACTACCCAGGTCTTCCAATAAGAAAAACAAATGCACTGCCTACTGCTAGAAGGAACATGAGAGCAGGGTTCTTAAAGAGCATTTTTTTTTTTTGAAGAATCAACGGGGGGCGATCGCCCACCTGAACTCAGTTTTCATTAATTAACGGGGGTTACAGGGGTGCGACGCCAGGGGGGCCGTAAGCCAACAAATCCTGGGTCTGGGAGGCGGCATACCGCGCACATCAAGAAGGGGAGCCAGCTAGAGGAGGGGTACAAGTTGTATGGTTTCTGTCGGAGTTCACAAATTTATAATATACCTATTTTGTGAAGACATATCGAGGGAAGAATCAAAAGTTAAAAGTTGAGCAGTGCTATCTAGTTGGCAACCTGCAATTTTTCATATGTTGAACCATGCAGATAATCTCAAAGACCTTTGGTGCAGTCATGTACTACTTAAACAAAACAGCAAGCCCTCCATTAAACAGGAAACTACTTAAACAGCAGTCAATTGCTCTGATCCGATGCAAATTTCCAGTCTCTTGAGTTACAGGCTGGGTTGCACAAGTTCAACTGCAGCCGACTAAATTCATTAGCTACAGAAAAAGTAGATAAAAGGAATTTGTTCAGTGGCATGAAACCCAATGGACTAATATCATGTAGACACTGCAACAGTCTGAATGAGACTTTCAATAAACAAAAAAGCTTAAAGACTACACTCACCAAAATTTGTTATTTGAAAATTATGATATGCTTAATCTCTAAGGTTGCCACGCATTGCTCCAATCAGAAAATCAATGTAGGTGTAATGTAGGCACCAGCAAACTAAGTCACATAATTCAAGTGGATTGACAAATCAATGGACAAATATGTCACCCTTGAAAAGAGCCAATTCTTGGGAGGAAGCACAATCTTGGGTTGTAGGTAATGCTACTACCCATCTGCACCAGTTAATGAGTCTGAGAAAGGAACATAGGGGCTGTCTGGGTAGTGTTTGATGGTGCTTAAGCCTTGGATGGAAGGTGTTCCTTTATGGTTAGGGCAAAGATGTCCCTCCACTAGACCAACACTGCCTATGGAAGCTTGTGTTGTAAACTTGTAATGGGGCTCAAGTCTGGAAAGCCTCGTTCTACCTTAATTGTGATTTGGCCATTTGTAATGGGGCTCAAGTCTGGAAAGCCTTGTTCTATCTTAATTGTGATTTGGCCATTTGGGTGACACAATATTGCATATTTAGAGTCTGACACAAACTCCCCTATATTGGAAGATCATTTCGAGCTGCAATAGCTTATAATGATTAAGCATTATGTAGTTCTACTAGAATTTGTATAATTTTCACTAGAGTTTGGTAAGTTATGATATACTTCTTGTCTGAAGATACATCGAGGGAAGAAGGTAAAGGATGAACTTGATAGCTAGCTAGTTGGTAACCTGTAATTTCTCCATAGGCTGCACAGTGCACACAATCAAAGAGAAAAGACTTTGGTCCGGGCATGTACTACTTAAACAGCAATCCCTCCACTAAACAGAAAAATAAACAGCAATCAGCTGCTCCTATCCAATGCAAACTTTCAGTATCTTAGGTTAACAAGTTAGGCTGCAGCAGACTGAATCCATTAGCTAGCATCACTGCCAGCCTGCCCAAAAACAATTTCAATGGGTGCAGAGAATGGATGAATTATTGGCTACCCTTTACTTCTAGCATCACTGCATTTATCACCCAACAGTTGGTATTTTGTGGAAAAAAAATCCTTTGTTTACTCTGGCTTAGTAATCTGGACAAAAAAAAGCGCATTCTTTCATTCATTTGTGCCACCGTTGTTAATTACTCTGCCTTTGACCGCAAAACATTATAATGACTGCTCTGCTCACTTGTCACTTAATAGCCAAATAAACCCACAAGATGAACTCGGAGAGTAGCTGCAGCAGGGTCTCCGTCCCTACAGCTAGCTTCTACCTCTCAAATTGCGGTCATTAAGAGTTGACGGCGGAGGTCTACACCTGATCACAGTCCACTTAATGTGTGGTAAGTTAGTTGTCAAGATGGAAGAAGGCACCTCTAGTCTGGTTTAACTGAATAGTAGCAGTAAGTACTAACTACTAATGAGTATGGCCAGAGTTCTGGAGACATAAGCTAGAAACAAGCTCTGTATTCTGAACTAAGACATCAGAACTGAAAATAATCTGACGTAAGGTAGAAACAACCTCTGAGCTAGGCAATGTTCTTCTGTTGGATCCCATTGGAATGAACTAGCTGCTTGGTTGGAAGGAAATTTGCACTGGGATATTTTGAGTTCCAAAAATGCCCTTTTTTCGTTAGCCTATATTACTTGATGATGTGACATCATAGTTTTAATTTGTTAGTGTATTGACTTCCAATAGTTCTAGAAATTCACAACATTGTGAGGTTACAAGCGCCTGCGTTGGTCTTTGTTAGTGAGACGAAAATCGATGTAGAAAGAAGAATTTGACAAACAAGCTAGGCTTTGAGGTATGCATACCCGTCATGGGCTATGTGGGGGTTTGGCATTCTTTTGGTGGAAGCAAGTCGAGATCTCTCTCGTAAAATGTTCAGACTAGCACATTGACACGACTGACAAGAATATCGGGAATTCCGTATACATGGGATAATAACTATGAAAAAGTGAAATTAGACAATCAACTTACGGGAAGTCGGTAGGAGTCTTCTTGTCCCATCTGCTCACCCGCTCCTGCTTGATGTCCTTCCCTTGCTGCTTGTACTTCTCTGGCTCGCCGAGCAACTTCTCTGGCTGCTGCTTGACCTCTTCCCCGCGGCTCGAGTAGCTTCCCCTGGGCTTGTCCCTCTCCGCCATCCTGTCTTGCTCGCGGCTCAACTTCTCTCGCTGCCGCCTCATCTCTTCCTCGCGGCTCCTGTAGCTCCGCCTCTCTTTCTCCTCCCTCCCCGCCTTCTTTTCTTTCTCGTGGAGCAATCGCTTCTCCTCTTCCTCCCTTTCTTGGCTCCGCCGCCTCCCACTCTCTTCCGAGTAGTCCTCGTCCTCGAGCGTGCGTCGCCGCTTCACGACTTCCCACGTACTTCCTTCGCGCCTCCGGTCGCTATCCCTTCCTCGCCCGCTAGACCTCTTCTTCTCGATCTTCTCTTCCTCCTTGTAGTCCACGCCCTCGCGCTCGCGTCGCCGCCTCGCGCCTCCCCGCTCAGTTTCTTCCCGGCGCCGCTGGTCGCTCTCCTCCCCTTGCTCGCTGGGCCGCTTCTTCTCTTTCTCCTTTGCTCTCGCCTTCCTGTCGTGGGGCATGCTTCCTTCCACCTGACTCCCATGGCTTCGATGGCGGCTCCCGCCGTCATCACCACCGCCGCCAGCCGACCTGGAAGAGGAATCCATGGGGGAACGGGATAGAGATGAAACTTTGAGCTCACCCAACCTGTGGCTCACCTACACCACACACACAAAACTCTATCCAGAAGGTACCCCGTAAATTTCAGAATAGACGCACGAGCCCTTGAGGTTCAAAAGTTAAAACCGAGGACACCAAGGGTGCGACTGGTTGCCTGCATACTTTCTCTGCTTAACTAGGCAGCGCTGAGTTGAACCAGGGTAAAAATCAGAATTTTGCAAAATCTGTATTTGTATTTTGTTTGGTAGCCTGTCTAGTACAAGTAGGAGGGCACATGCAAGTTGTTTCGTTGCCTGCATTCGATTTTGTTGCCTGTTATTAGAGACACATAAACTGGCATTAGCGGACACATAAGCCACTATTATGGCTCGTTGGTGGTGACCACCGCGCCGAGCGACGGTGCTTTTCACTGACGTCTCCACCAAAACTGTGGCCGCGCCGCCACGTTCTCCCATGGTCGCTAAGAATCAGTGGTCGTCGTCTCTGTCCACGAGCGCTGGCGGCAGGCCACCTCGTCTTCACGAGAACTTCGGATGAGCTCTTGCGCTCTCCCGGATGCACACCAATGACACGGTGATGGCGCTACCGAGCGCGCCCACAGTCGCCAAGAATTTATGGCCGCCCTCCTCAGTCAAGAGTGTCGGTGGCAGGCTGTTTCCCTAAACCCCTAACTCGATCGGAGAGAGATTGGAGAGGATGAACTCAGGAACACGCGTGGTTTTGTGCTGCGCTCAACTGCAGCTTTTCTGTTCTTCTTCCTTTTATTCAATCGAAAGGGAAAACATATCGAGCAACGTGCTCCACTACCGATCGTGTCCATCCCCACGATCCGAGCTTCGTGCCCAACGATCTAGACTGAGTCATGGCTGCCGCACAAGTCGCAACAACCAGCTCGTAATTAACAGAAAACGAAATACTGCTAACTATCTCTAACTGACGAAACTGACGAAACTGACAGCAGTGTCAAAACGGACACATGTCTAAAATGGCGAGATGATCGAGAGGAGCGAGGGTTTAAGCAACAATCTCCCCTCAACCCTCGCGTACACCTTGAGTATCAACGATGCCGATCTTGGATCGCGGCTCCCGGAAACGAACGCGCCCAAGCGGCTTCGTCGAGGATGTCAGCCTTCTGCTCTGCCGTCCTGATGAACTCCGGTACCACCATGCCCTTTTCGACATAGTCACGAATGAGGTGATATCGAAGATCAATGTGCTTACTTCGATCATGCAGAACTGGATTCTTGCAGAGGGAGATGGTGGACTTGTTGTCGATGAAGAGCGAGAATGGCGCAGCCTTCTTGTTGAGAAGCTCGCCAAGTAGGCGTGCCAGCCAGATGCCCTGACAGGCAGCTGTGGCCGCTGCGATGTACTCGGCCTCGCATGACGAAGCGGCAACGACCTTCTGCTTCTGAGACTGCCAGCTGATCGGACTGTCGCCGAGGAAGAACAACACACCAGACGTGCTCTTCCTGGTGTCCACATCGCCGGCGTGATCAGAGTCGCTGAAGCCTGTCAACTTCTCGCTGTCCCCACGCCGGTACACGCACCCGAGGTTCAGTGTGCCAGCGATGTAGCGCGAAGATGCTTCGGTCCGCGAGATGGTCACTCGCGAGCGCCTCCATGAATCTGCTCAGGAATCCTACGGCGAACGAAATGTCCGGACGCGTATGAACAAGATACCTGAGGCTTCCAATCAGGCTCCGGTAGAGCGTTGCATCCACTGGTGCCTCGGAGCTCTCCTTGCTCAGTTGGCACCGAGCCTCCATCGGTGTGCGTGTGGCATTGCAGTCCACAAGCCCAGCCTTCTCGAGGAGCTTGCTTGCATATGCACCTTGGGAGAGAGTGGTGTGACCTCTCTCTCGCTTGACCTCCGGCCCGAGGTAGTACCGTAGCAACCCGAGGTCGCTCATGCTCGAAGAGATTCTTCATCTCTTCCTTGAAGAAGTGGATTTCCTGCACCTTGACCCCGGTGATCACCGGGTCGTCGACGTAGACCCCGATGATTAGTAGTGAGTCACCGCTCCCCCGTGCGTACATGCCGTGTTCAGCGACACTGCGCATGAAGCCGAGGGACACCAAGCTTGCGTCCAGCTTGGCGTTCCATGCCCTTGGTGCTTGACGAAGTCCGTACAGGGCCTTGTGCAGCCTGTACACTCCGTGCTCGTTTCCGTCGGCGGCGAAACCTGGCGGTTGTGAGACGTAGACCACCTCCTCGAGATCGCCATTCAGGAATGCGGACTTCACGTCCATATGATGGACCTCCCATCCATGATGAGCAGCCAACGCGACGATGAGCCTCACGGACTCGAGCCTGGCCACTGGTGCGAACACCTCCTCGAAGTCGACACCAGGGCGCTGCACGTATCCCTTCGCAACGAGGCGGGCCTTGTGCTTGACGATGTGCCCGCGCTCGTCCTTCTTCACCTTGTACACCCACTTGAGGCCGATCGCGCGGTGGCCCGGTGGAAGCTGGGTGAGCGTCCAAGTTTCGTTGTCGTCGATGGACCGGAGCTCATCAAGCATCGCACGTCGCCGGCAGTCCTCACGGTCCGCTTCGGCAAACGACGAAGGCTCCCCCCCGTCATCAGGTTCAGCTCTTCGTCATCGGACGCCTCCAAGTCCGCGGTTGGCTCCGCAGCTGGATCTTCCAGTAGGTCTTCTATACGACGGAAGCGGTGATGCACACCAGGGGTGTCGTCTGCGTCGAAGAGTCCTTGCTGGGTCGTGGGCGGCGTCGCGAACTGAATGACGCGCCCTTCCCCCTTCTCACCTCTTGTGTCCGAGGGAGTGGTGAGCGGCGAGCTTTGTGGCGGCGTTGAATGCTCGGCAGCGCCTCCTGCTGATGCTTCCGCTGCGGCAGAGTTTTCGCCATCATTCTCTGCCGTGGCAGACCTTGCTGCCGCTGCCCGTGTGACGTACACGGGGTACTCCACCGTGAAGGAACTGCTCGCCGGCTGCTCCCCCGGCGCCTCCCAGTTCCAGCGAGCCTCCTCGTCAAAGACCACGTCTCGAGACACGTGGACACGCTTGGCCTTGGGATCATACATGCGGTATGCCTTGGATCCTTCCTCGTACCCGATGAACACCATCGGAGAGCCTCGTCGTCCCGGCTTCTTCGAGTGCGGGCGCGTGTCCTTGACATGGCCAACGCATCCGAAGATGCGCAGGAACCTCACGTCAGGGCGCCTCCCGTACCAGGCCTCGTATGGCGTCTTGCCATCGACGCTCCGCGTGTAGCTCCTATTCAGGATGAACGCGGCGGTGAGGACCGCTTCGCCCCAGAACAAGTTCGGGACTTGCTTCGCCTTGAGCATGCTCCGCGCCATGCCGAGCAGCGTCTGGTTCCGACGCTCCACGACACCATTTTGCTGCGGTGTGTAGGGTGCGGTGAGGTGGCGCTGCACTCCAGTCTCAGCACGGTCGTCGATAGAAGGTTGCCGACGTGAACTCGCCGCCGCGGTCCGTCCTCAGCACGTGGAGCTTGTGTCCACTCTCGACTTCTGCAGCCGCTTGGAACTTCATGATGGCGTGAGCAGCTTCGTCCTTGGACCTGAGCAGGTGGACCCACATGTATCGACTGTGATCGTCGATCAGGACCAGGATGTAGCGACGCCCTCCCGGCGTCGGTGGCGTGATTGGGCCACACAGGTCACCGTGCACGAGGTCGAGCTGCGCCTCCGCGCGGTACTTGGCCTGCTGGGAGAACGGACGCCGCCGCTGCTTCCCCGCGAGGCAGGCCTCGCACAGCTCCTCTTCGTGCTCGATGTGAGGAGGCCGCGCACGAGCTCCCCCTTCGCCATTTTCTCGCGGTCCATCAAAGTGCAGGTGTCCGAGCCGGGCGTGCCATCGCCGAGGCGTCGGAGACGTGCCCCACCGCGAGACAGACGGGGTGGACGGGGGTGAAGTTGAACTTATACGAGCGATTTGGTGAGCGCTTTACCTCCATCACCAGGCGATTGTGGTGATCACGGACGGTGAGAAGTCCACGACGTATGCGGACGTCGTACCAGCTTTCGTCAAGCTGGCCCAAGCTCACGACGCTGCTCCTGAGCGCGGGGATGAAGAAGACGTCAGTGAAGGCGCGATGTCCTCCCTTGTCGACGGTGAACACGACGGTCCCTCGCCCATGGATGTCAACCACGGATCCGTCCGCGAAGCGCACCTTGCCCGCGACGGATCGGTCGAGGACTGCGAAGGCATCGGCAGCGCCGGTCATGTGGTTCGTGGCACCCGTGTCCAGGAACCAGCCTTGGCCTCCGCCGTCCAGGGTAGGCGTGACGATCGCCTTCTCTTCGTTGAGGAAGATCTGGCCGCCGATGTGGGAGACAATGCCGCTCTCCTGAGCGGGCTCACCGACCTCCTCGACGGAGGCCATCATCAGCCCCGGGCCCTCATCTTCTTCAGCTTGCACGAGGTTCGCGGCGCCTCGTGCTTTGGACGCCTTTGCCGCCGCGTCCTCTCGCTTCTTGCGACACTCACGTGCCCGGTGCCCTTTCTTGCCGCGGTAGCGGCGGTGCTCCCTATCCACGACGCCCGAATCGTGCTGTTGTTGGCGACGTGGGTGCGGGCGTGCCGGCCTTCTTCTTCCCGCGATCATCGCCCCTTCCGTTGGAGCCACCGCCGCGAGGCTGGCGCTTGCGGGCCTCCCACTGCTCCTCAGTGAGAAGGAGCTGGCCACCGGCGGCGCTGCTCCCAGGTGCTCCGTCCATGCGCTCCTCGATCGCGCGTAGATGTCTCGTCACCTCCTCGACGGTAAGCGTGGCCGGGTCGAGGAGGGTCTCCATGGAGAACGCGATCTGCGGAACCGAGAAGGCACGACGGAGAGGAACTTGCGGACGATCTTCTCTTCGTTGACGGTGTCGCCCAGCGATCGCAGAGCGGCCGCGAGGTTGGAGATGCGGAGGGTGAAGTCCTGGACATTCTCCCCGTCCTTGAACGCCACGGTCTCGAACTCCGTTCGCAGACGCCGAAGCCGTCCATCTCGAACCCGATCGGGCCCCTGGTACTGGACCTTGATGGCCTGCCACGCTGCCTTGGACGATCCCTTGCCGATCAGCATGCAGTGCATGTCTTTCGGCGTGGATCGCAGGAGCGCCGCCAAAGTCTTCATGTCGTCGACGCGCGCGACGTGGTCGTCCTCGATCGCGTCCCAGAGCGACGCGGCTCGGAGATTCACCTCCATGACCATCGCCCAGGTCGTGTACTCACCTCGTGTGAGCATCGGGAAGTGGAGGTTCGCGGTGGAGCCACCGCCGGACTCTCGCACCACAACCTCACCGCCGCCGCGCCGTGCTGAGCTCCTGCCGCGGCTCTGCGAGCGCCGTCGCGGAGCGGGCGGGGGAGTGCGCGACTCGTGGGGAGATCTACTCCCGCTTGACATGGTCGCAGAATCGAAACGCTCTGATACCAAGTGTTTCCCTAAACCCCTAACTCGATCGGAGAGGGATTGGAGAGGATGAACTCAGGAACACGCGTGGTTTTGTGCTGCGCTCAACTGCAGCTTTTCTGTTCTTCTTCCTTTTATTCAATCGAAAGGGAAAACATATCGAGCAACGTGCTCCACTACCGATCGTGTCCATCCCCACGATCCGAGCTTCGTGCCCAACGATCTAGACTGAGTCATGGCTGCCGCACAAGTCGCAACAACCAGCTCGTAATTAACAGAAAACGAAATACTGCTAACTATCTCTAACTGACGAAACTGACGAAACTGACAGCGGTGTCAAGACGGACACATGTCTAAAATGGCAGATGATCAGAGGGAGCGAGGGTTTAAGCAACACAGGCCACCTCGTATTCATGAGAAACCTCGGCCGCGTCCTTGCGCTCGCCCGGTGATGACGCTCTAGTATATCATCAATTCGTTGGGACTACAAGCGTAGAGTGTCGTAGCAAGCGTAGTTTTCCCCACAAGGGTGACTCGAGGATTTATATCGAACTCTCAGGGAATTGGCTTAGAGTTATCTCTTCTTCCAGCAATCCAACAAATCAAAGTTTTGCCTTGTGTTCCCAGCTCGACCATGTGGTTGTCAAGCACAAGGTTTTGTATTAGTAATTATAGATAAAAGAGAAACTGAAAGTAGAATAAGGTAAACAAACTAAGTAGACTAGATAAAAACAGTGAAGGGATAATTGTTTTTTGGGTGTTGTGTGTTTAAGTAAAAAAAAAGTACTTGCATCAAATGTAAAATATGATAAAAGTGTTGGAAAGATGTTTCTTACGATTAAAATTTGGCCGGGGTTCATCGGTTCACTTGTCTACTCTATTTTTAAGTTGTAGTGGACACTAAGAATTCATCAATAACATAATATTGGTGACACTTCAATATGTGTTTGAGAAGCATTCATATAGGCATCACGTCCTAGAGATGATGCAATACATCTTTTTTATACTCCACAAGAAAAAGGGAAAACTCCAAGCAATATTGTATTAAGAATTAACAAAGCATAGCTTTAAGTATTTTGACATGGTGTTTGAATATCAAATATGCTACCTTGAGCAAACAAGATTATCACAATTGTCACATGATGAACATAGCACATGCATTCACTTTATCCCTAGTGAGGCGGCAAAGGAAAATGTATAAACCATAATAGATCATGAATTTGTTGTCACTATTCAATCACTACAACCATGCTACTCCATCCAATACACAATTCTCCCCACAAATGTTCTTGCATACAAGTTGGACCAGAAGAAGCACTTAAGAATGGGGTCCGATAAGCATCTATCAATACATCTTACACATAATAGATTCTTATCTCATATATCACTATCATAGAATAAAGATCCACCACATAGGAATTACATATATGAACATAATCATGTTGAGCAGCTCATATGGTACTAAGATCTATGAAGAACAAGAGAGAAATAGATCAAGCTACTGTCACAAACCCATAGTCCAGAGGTGGACTACTCCCCCTTCATCATGGTGATGATGTAGAAGACGTTGGAGAAGGTGGAGATCCCTCCGGCGGTGGCTCCGATGGAGTCCCCCCCCCTATAATCTTCGCTGGTTCAGCCTCTGTTTAGTGTTTCAGTGTTTTGTGGCGTTCTGCTCGAGTAAACCCTGGGGCGTATATAGGGGGTTTTAGGTCAAACAAAGTCGGTAGGTGAAACGGTTACTGGGCGCGCCACCTGCCCTCTTTTGGGCTTCCCGATCCTTCTCGTGAGGTCCAACCGCTCTAGATGGTTCTCTTGATTGCAGCTGTTAGATGGAAAGTGTAGGGTGGATGGGAGGTCATGGCACACCGTGCCATGCTGTTTTAATGTCACCGAATCCCTATCCGAGCTCTGCGGTAGGGAGGCGTGGTGGAGAAAAGAGATGGGGATGTGCTCGATCATTTTTTTTTACTTGGAGCCGGTCCAGCAGGAGGAACACCATAGGGCCCACGCGACAGTCAGAATGCTCTCACAAACGCTGCAGGTAGGCCCACAGAACGGCACAAGGCCTGAGAAAGCAGCGTTTGCAACAAGATTACATATCTATACCTATACCTAATAATAAAGGAGCTAAGGTTTCTGCCAAAATTTTGGTCCAACTTTTTAATGAACCGTTTTACCCTTCCACCAAACTACATAATACTGCACAATTGCCACCCGTACCGATTCGTTTTTTTCTTCTGTCCACCTACCGACATGGCGACATGCTTCGCTGGCTTCCTTCTGTTCGCTGTTCTCCCGTTATGGGCCGCTAGACCAGGCCGCAAGTAGATGGAGGTTACTTTTATCTTTACCGGTATGTATACATCAGCAAATAGAAAGACACATTGACCAGCCTTGAAATAGTCCCACATCGCTGGCATATATTAACTCCCCACCAGTTTATATACCTAATTTTTTTAGATTAATCCGAGCCGAGAACAACAAGCATCAGCAAATATTATGGTGGCCATGAGGAAGCTACGGATGCCGAATTTGTGACATGTGGGAGCGGATTAAACGAGGAAGCTCACGCTGGTGGCATGAGGAAGCTAAGGATCAGCCGAATTTGGGAAAGGAGGTGCCTTTGGAGCCGGATGAATTCCGGTCCGGATATCCCGGCGCCTAGTCCGCTGGCGGCTAGGTGCTGGGTCGGCAAGTCCTTGAGGAGGGTCTCCTTTTATTTTTGAGTAAAGTCTAAAATAAACCTTAAACTTGTATAGGGTGTTAGAATCAAACCATGAACCCTAATCCCGGAAATTAGCACCCTAAACTCCTATTTCCAGCCTAAAATGGCATTTTGGTTGTTACCAAACGGCGGGATTGGTTCTTCGTCTCAACTCGCTCAATGACATTCCTGACCCATATGTCATGTCTATTTTCTTCATGACTTCATCTTCTTTCCGGGTCTTCTTTCTCTTGATCTCTGGTCTCTCTCTCTTTAATCCCATCCAGACTTCCAGAGTAGAGATGCACACGTTCTGAACCAAGCACTAGTGCTTCGGACGAGTCCTTTTTTATCGGTTCTTGATGCTCACTAGCAATCAATTGACTAGATACTAGATATCGTAGTTAGCTTCATGCCCTTCGAGCAGTTTGCTGCACGTACGTTTTTTTTCTCGGCCGAAAGTATTTCACTGAGCTAGGTTCGTGAGTGTTGATTCCGGCCCCTCCGCCTCGGCCGACGTCGGATCGCTGTCCACACCGCGCGGCAGCGACGTGAACCACTCCACCAGGAACATGTTGGGGGCGTGCACCTCGTCAGCAGCTGCATGACCCAAAGTTGCTGAGTAGGCACGAGAACCGCAGCGAGACTTTGCATCCAACACCGGCGGCGCTGAATAGAAAGGCGAACGCAGTGACGGTGGCCGTGAGCTCCCATGTGTTGGCCTGGATGTGAAGACGGCGCCCGTTCCAGCAGCGGACGGCACATGCAGTTGCCGTCCTGTAGTCAGTGCCCGCGTTCCAGCAGCGAGCGAAGCACGCAGTAGCCGTCCTGCAGTCAATGCCCGAGCTCCTGGAGCACGTCGGGGTCGCCGAGCGGTCTCCCGTCGTCTTTGGTGCCGCTGTTGCCATTGAAGTGGAAGGCGGCAACCGAGTACAACGCCTCAGTGGCCACCAACAACAGTCTTGTGGGTGCCTGTGTTGTACTGCTGTCCTCGCTAAAATGCTCAGCTATGGAGAGGAAGGGCAGATTAGCATTTGAGATTTGTCAAGTCACCAACAACAGCGTTGACCTTGCCATGTCAGCAATTCCCGGTGGAAACGAGTGTGTCACAAATAATGACCGGGAACTATGAGTTCAGGGTGCTGACTTCCGGGATTAGGAGTTCAGGGTTCAATTCAGACACCCACTATAAGCTCGAGGTTTATTACAGACTTTACTCTTTATTTTTTTCCATGAAACATTTTCAATTTAAGTACTATTCAATTTAGACCGAATGAATATTATGGATTTTTTTGTGGTGGTGCCCGCGTGGCTTGCTGGTTGGCATGGAACCGGTACCGTGGGACTCGATGGGATCCTGGTGAGGGTCAAATGCACCTGGATCCAGCGACATCGGTTATTTCCCTCTTCTCTTTGAACAAAGTTGCCTTCTTTCTCTTGGATTGATTTGAGGACTGGTTCTGCATTATGTGCAACCGAGTATATCTGAGCATAACATTTTAATGGACCATCAGAGTAGTGAATTCCCGCTAAAACATGTGGTTTAAGTTTATTATCTGTTTGTGAGTTGCCTAAAATTTTCTACAATTTCAGTTGTAAACAATGGGTAAACATCTCCATGTGCATATAACTCACGGACAAAAAAATATACTGATATTTTAGTAAACTCCAAACTACCTATATTACAATGTTGGGTTACTTAGATTTTATGAAATATATGAAGACTAGTTAAAAAGCAATTTGGGTTACCGAGATTTATAAGAAGAATGTTAGACTATTTAAATTAATAGAAACATAGTCTTAAATATTCTCGATAGTAGTTGCGTTTATGTAATATTAAAGGAGTTAAAATTTCTATCAAAAAAATTCATTCACCACTTTTTTTAAACCGTTTTGCCCTTCCACCAAATTACATTATATTGCAAACTGCCACCGTATTGGTTCCTTCTTTCTATTTCTCCCCTCCCCAAGTGATTTCCAGGCTCCTTTTCCAGGCTCGAGCCGCGGTGCCTGCCGCCCTTCGGCACCAGGAGGAAATAGCGAGCAGCTACCTCCTGCCCTCTAGGCTCGAGGCCCGATTTGGCTGTTCCGTAGTGTGAGCTTGGTTTCGGCCAAATTCTCCAACACCGGCACGAATCAAATAGTTGGGGGTGAGCTTGGTTCCGGCCAAATTCACCATCACCGGCACTGAACAAATTGTAGTTGAAATTATCACTCCCAGTGCAACGCACGGTCACGTGTCCTAGTTGTAAATAATGTCCGATCTGACTATGTATCCATTGAAATTAAATTGAGAACAAGCAAGTGCGTCTATGCTTGCCCTATGCCAGAGCGTTCCACGATAGCGCCGTGGCGCGAGCGGGCTGGGCATGGAAAGAAAAGAAAACGCCCCGCGCAGAAAAGAAAAGAAAGGCACCTTTTCCATTAGGTCACGCACACACGTCTCCCACCCGTGCTTCCCCAACCCTCGTTCCCAATTCCCAACAGCTGGGCGCAGGTGGCGGCCGGTGGTGGAGGTCGGAGGAGAAGGAGTTGGGTCCTGCTCGTAGGCGGATGAGGGGGCAGGCGGCAGCGGTGGAGGTCGGAGCAGAAGGGATCTGGGAGGCGCTGGTGAACCGAGGTAGGGAAAGTCGGCGGTGGAGATCAGAAGAGATGGGGGAAGGCCGTGGTGGAGATGTGTGGTGAGCGGCGACCGCCGACGGATATGGGCGCAAGCAGTGGTGGAGAGATGCAAGGAGGGCGGCGCTGGATCGGGGAGGCTGTGGAGTAGGGAGGCAGCAATGGTGAGGAGTTGGGATGAGAGCGGCGGGGGTGGAGGCGCGTGGAGAAGACGCGAAAAAATTGGAAATTGTTTTACGGCTCCACCCCTTTCTTCGCTTGCCGGCGTTGTCATAGCGAGCAGAAGGCATGACAAGAAGATTTGGTCCGCCCCTTCACCTGCCATCGATCTGCAATGATTTCTAAGTAATTCAAGGTATATGTTTTAGTGTCTACCAATCCTTGCTCTAGCACTTTCAGCTGGTGCAGCACCCCAGTGGAGCACCTGGAGTATCAGAGCAGTAAATGATTCTTTTGGTACTAAATTGGGCGAGATTGTAAGTACTTTATAGTTTATAACATCCGGGTTGGAGTCCTAATCACATTTTCTAGGAGAGAGGTACACCAATGAATAGTAGGTGGCATTACAAAACATTGTTACCTACAAAACATTATAGTTTATAATATCCAACCGTCTATACATATAAAATGCAGTGAATTGGAGCTTGAAATGCTTAGCAGGTATGAATTTTTTTTCTCTTCATTTGCTTAGTGTTTTTTCCTTCCCGATGTTTGTTTTGGGTTCAGAAATGAAGGATGCCATGCTTTTTTTTAATCTTAAGCTAACGGCATGAGCATAATGATCGAGAATGCATGAAATTCATTTATTTGAGTGGCCTGGAGAGAGAACGGCAACATATATAATGCTTTTTCGCCTCCTACCCAGTCTGCTGCGACGACCTAAAGGATTGAGGTGAGGAGAAAAATCTTGGTGAGCTGTGAGAGTAGGGTGTTGAGACTGGCAACCTTGCCTTTTCCACACCATCCCCAGGTATAGTGGTTCCGTACCAACACATTTTTTCTCTTCTATTGGGTTGTATCATAAATCAGCATTGTAACCTAGGATACACACTGATACATGTCGCGATCCGTAATTTTACTATTTTCTTCTCCGATTTGTTTTCATGGCAGGATGCACGCCCACAACGCAGCTTGGATTATTAAGGTGTGTGCCCCACTCCCATGCGTTTTTCTTTATTCTTTATGTTATTCATAATGTATTTTTGGTTTTATTAGTTCATGTTGTACTAAAGGCCTGTCATCTATCATGCTAATGAACAGGATAGATATTGCTGCCTCGTGATGGTTAATTACAAGAACAATGGTAAATATGATGCACCTGTTTTTGCTAATAATAGTGATTGTAGATGCCACCCTTTTCTTGGTATCAGTAATTTATAGTTGCATGTTTTTTGTTGCTATTGTAAATTCTGGGTTGTGATATCTTTGTCGCATGAAGATATTAGGAAATTCTGAAGCACCCTTCTCTTTTGCCTTTGCAATAGTATGTTGGAGGCTCACAAGGAAAGAGGCTGGAGCGACGATGCAGGCGCGGCTGTCCAAGGAACATATTTGCTTGCTAGCATTCGTAAATTTTGATGGGTATATTAGGTTGCGCTTAGATCTGGATGTACTAATTTAGCTCATTTTTTCGTTGTGTATACTGGCTTCATACTGTTGTATGGATATGAAACTATTTTCTCTTCTGTTATCTGATATGAAAATCTCCCCTTGATATGTAGGTTTACTGGAGTACTATTTTACATTTTGTGCTCATTCTGATCCAACCAAACTGACCTGAGGGATTTGAGGTTGTCATTCGTGTCAGGCAAGTGTGTGTCTTTATCTATGGCAAATCACAAACAACCGAATTGTATAAATAGAGTCCTATCTAATTAACTTATTCTTCACGTCACTCAAGGCCACTATTATTTATTTTGGCCGCAATAAGGCTTTCATAATTTCCCCTCTATTATTTATTTGCACTGTCTAATTTTTTCTCTACAAAGAGTTTAATTGTTGGTTCTTATGTACGGAAGTTGATTTGAATTTGGTATAATGGTTTTGCCAGATGTATTCTTCATACTAAAAATATTTCTTTCAATTTGTATTGTTGACATTCGCCCACATATTGCTTTTCATTTTAGGTTGTCAGTGCTATACGCTCCACCGTTACAGTTTACATTACAGGAGTGAAGTATTTAATTGGTTTGCATTTTCCCTCAGATATTCTTTTACTCTCAGCCTTTCCTATATTGCTCCTAAACATTCTGTTCTTACTGTACTATATGGCTACTCTAATTGTAAGAGATGCATCCTTACTGAATTATTTTATGTTTGTTCTCATAATAGATTTATGTAGCTTCTTATGCATAGGAAAAACAGAGAATCCATTTCTTCAAATATGAGGTTGTTGTCTAGGCCCGGGCCTTGGTTTTCTGGATTATGAAAAGGAATATACTCAGTTCAGCTATTACCAAGCCATAGGTGTGAATGCTTTGTTATGAAATGAAAAGTGCACGCCTTTTGTCGTGAGCTGAAATCCTATATGGGTTGTGATTTTTTGTTCTGTACATTGGAGAAAGCAATGGTGTATGTTTGAGATAAAACATTGGGGATGAAAGGGATTAGTTCTACTAGGGACATAATTATTGAAACATATCTGCATGTATTCTATTTTTGTGGGTCTGACTAATATTAGGATCTTACTTTTCATTCCATTTCTATAGAATCTCAGGTTGATATTGGGATCATTAGAAAACAGATGGAGCAAGAGGATCAGCGAGTTGCCAAGTATTCCATCGAGTCGAAGAGATCCTTGCTAGGATTCCATGCATTACCAAGTGAGTCTAGGAGACGTTCATGAAACTGGATTTTTTTTTCTAGCTTTGTGATCTTTCCCAGGCTTGGCCTCAAGTATTTTCTTGCAGTACAGAAAAGTATGGTGATGTGTTTTTGGACTTATACTAACTGATTGGAGAAAATATTAATTGAAATTAGCTAATGTCATGCTCATTTTTTCATGGTTATTTCATAATATTGATGGAGAAAAATAAAGCATTATTCATAAGTACTTAAGTAGTAGAGAACCTTGATGGGTCCTGGAGGAACCCAATAATAGTTGTCTGAATTGGGCATGAATTTATCAGGAATATTTATTTGAAAATCGGTATTTATGAATTGCTCCAAATCAGCAAAACAGAAGAATCCATACCTCATCTTAGGGTAACTACATGCCATGTCTTCTCTTGCCATACATGATGTATCGATCGACATACCCTGATCGACATACCCTGTCCAGGTAGTACTAAGCCTGACTTCAACTGTTCCTGGTTCATGCTTGCAAATTCCCAAGGTTGAATCGATGGCCTTGGGTGTTCTGCCGGCTCCACCCATCGATGCAGAGGTGCTGACAGCACACCCAGCATCAATAGATCCTGCAGAAGTACCATCATCCTCCCACAATTTGGCATGTTCATTCCTTGTATATACTTTACACGTTCCTTTGTCTTTTCGTGAGTGTTTGTTGTCTTGGTTGTTACTTTTATACAAGGATTTACTTAGGAAGTGACCACATATTCCCCATTCCCACATTTTAGGCTTTCAGTTACTGTCTAACTATGTTGATCCTAAAATATGTTCTCAGTGCGTGTGTTAGTGTCATGTTTAGATATGTAGGGGCAGTCAATTTTGCTGGTAGTTTGGTTTTCATCGTAGCTTCATAGCTTTTACTCTTGCAGCTACATTAGGTACTTAATTTCAGTGCCTATTTTGTGATCCAGAAAATAATATCACACCTACCGATTAATGTCTGATGTATATGTGCTCCAGGCCAGGCGCTTCGTCCGACATTTTCGTTGGCACAACTACTCTGCCCAACTCTCGAGGATCTTACTGACATATTATCATGGACCAGAAGGTATACTTCTATTTTATCATCTTAATGGTCTTCATCTAAATTTACAAGTCAGTTGTCTTGCGAAGTGCATTTATTTTCTATATTCTGTGTGCACCACAGTTTAGTAAATCACATCTTTCTGTTTATATTACTACCGGAATTTGCATACTCGAAATACAATGCTGGTTAATCTTGATCAGTTGTCTCGGTGCAAAGCTGGCCAGAGATATGGTTCATTGATGGCAGTTTTATCTGATGACATTCTTGTTCTTCGTACCAAATACTGATGGAGGTAACACTGAATAAACACACCATGTTTTATAATATAATTTATGTCCAATGATAACAAGAGATTATTGGCAAACAAATATATGCTGCATAGTACCGTCGGTTTGATTATGACATAAATTGGTATCTGAAACACATTCTAGAGAAGTTTGTCTGATGTCTTTTGCATGTAACTAATCCCAGCCATTTTCCGTGGTTCTTGTCTAGTGGTGCAATATATTAGTATATCTCTCCTTCATTGATTTTTTTCTACATACTTATACTCTTATGTAATTTCCAGTGGAGGCACTTTTGATATCAGGTGGTCTCGTCCTTTACTTTAGTGATATGCTGGCTGGTAATCTTTAAGAGGTGTGATTTATTCCTAACTGTATGTTATCCATAAGACGAGAAAATCTCATATTTTTTTCCTTTTACCGTAATTGCGTGGTTGATGGAGTTCCTTGCATCATGAGAATGACTTATTAGTACACCTGTATCTTTCAGCGAAATAGGGACGATTTTCTGGGTAGAGTTACTCTTAATTGAACGTCTGGCTTGAGCTTTATAGTGTGTTTTAACCTTTTAGGAAACTGAGCTTGTCGGAGGTGTAGGCCTACACCCCATCCACCACTTAGGTTTGAGTCCTCTTTAACTCAAATTTTGGGAACATAAAAGGGTTCCCGATAAAAGGGTGTCGAGCTTATACTGCAGAGGCTTCCTCTGAAACCGAAACTGGCATTCAGAGGCTTTATTTGAAACATTTTTCACTATGCACATTGCATTCTGTGAATATGTGTTTGCATTTGCAGTTATTGATATTTATTTATGCTTCCAAAAAGTATTCCTCAGAGTATTGTGAGTTCCTTTGTGTTTGGTCCATGAGAAGAAATTCTATTTGTTGAAGCTAGGTTGGTGCGTATTTAATGGATAATGTTGATGTGAGTAAGTCGGCTATTGTGCTAGACTGCTAGGTTGATGTGGGTTTTGTGCTAATTCAGGTCTTGCGGGGTGGTGTGCTTCATGTGGTTTCCACTCTGCCTTCGCTTCTTACTTCTTTGAATGGGATGGGAATGGTGCATTGCAGGAGACTTGGCCTCAAATCAAAAGGTATGTTGTCAGTCTGTCCTGCATCTTAGGATGTGAAAGTTTGCCTTCTTACTTCCCCTATCCCCTTTCGTAGATTTTCTCATCCAAATGTGCTGTTGAAAATGATTCAATTTGGGCTTGCTGCCTCACCAGGCTACAACTACTCATTCTAAACGGGGACATAAAAATGCATGCTGTGAAGGCATGGGTTTCACTGACTGAAGAAATCAGCAAATCAAATATTGATGGAGCTTACACAAATGGAAATTTTCATGGTGGATGGGTTCTCATCACAAGAGAGACTTTCATATCCGGATGCCTTTTCTGTAGAACTGAGAACGGCTGAGGAAGCAATTAACCTGGCATTCGTCCCGGGAATAATTCGCGTGGTGGAAACAGATGTGCTGCTTGTCCATCAGGCATTGAACAATACTCAGATGGATTCCTCTTTGTTGGCCCAGGTAATTGAAGACCAGAACTTTTGGTGCAAGACGTGATTTTCTGACTGCACTATTAGCAATGTGTAGATGCTCTGCTAACCAGGCAGCTTATGGCCTGGCAAATTTGAGCGCTAACTGTAATTTGAATGAAACCATGTAATGGGAGTATGAATTAGCAGCAGCTATTGCTGGGATTATAATGGGCGAGTTTGCCTAGATCGTTGAGTAATAGAGTGATTGCTTAGGTTCAAAAGAATAAAAGGTAGAACAGAACCTACTATGTGATGAAATCGAGCTATACTTATCACGATAGGATGGCATCGTGCATGCCAAATATTGGGCAGCAGAAGACCGGTTAGGAGGCGCCCCAAGGGGCGCCCCAACCACTAGTTCGTATAAAAGTGTATTGCATCCTCTAAAATCATTCTGATATATCACATCTCGCACTCAAAACGTGTTTTAGTGTATACCTTTTTTCGTTGCGATAAATCCACCGATCTAGGTAATCATTGAGTAGTACAAAGAATTTTAAAAGTAAAATAAATTACAAATAGATTCTTGGATCACCTAGCGCATCGCTCCTCCCACACTGGATTCGGGCAAATCTTGTCGTGCTAGAGTTGTTGTAGTCGAAAGGTGGAAATTCGTTGTGATGAGACCTCAAGAGATCGGAGCAGCAACCATCGCTAAAGATAAAAACCATGGGTCAGAAGACCTAGACTTGCAACCACACCAACTAATACCAACACGGACCGGATCATAGGAGATTCATAGAGAAGACAAATCCGCATGCCCTTTGTTGGCGCTAGGCGCATGGCCGGAACAGAGATAGGGCGCGGAGGACTTTATTCTAACTTCAGGATGTAGCCGTCATTTCACCATCCTTAAGAGGCCATGGTTTGTCGCACCTCCAAGGCTCCAAGTCCATCGGAGATGAGGCGGGCTAGCGGCATCACCGACGAGGTGGGGAGCCCTATATTGGTTTTTCTATATCGCCTCCTCTCTCTCTCTCTCATGTACGCTCTTACTGTATATAGGTGGTGGAAGACAATAGTTTAAGTGTGGTATCTTCAACTCGAATTGACTATTTATGAAGAAATGAGTCACGTCGAACCCTACGGCTAGTCAAGATGGTGAATAGAGTGATATAGACCGATCAGTTCATTACGACAGTAGTTGAGAAAATTAAAACCTTGTTAAAGGTTCTTCAAACTTGTATTACTCATGTTAAGAGATGTCAGAATGTTAGAGCATCTTCAGCCGTTTCCCCCAAAGCGACGCCCGAACGGCGTCAGATCGAGCGTTTGTGGGACGTGTTTTTTTCGTGCAGCGTTTGGAGGACGTTGCTCCCCAACCTCGTCTCCTAAACATGCCTCTAAAATTTTAAAATAATGCATCTGTTTTTTTGTATTTTATTTTAATAGATAGAAAAAATTTGTAGGTATGGTGAAGACTTCAAAAAATGTGAACTAATTTTCAAATCGTGCAACATAAACAAATTACATATAAAAACTTTGAAAAAATGAACATTTTTTTTTAACTACTTCTTGTTTGATGGTCCCGCCTCGTCGTCCTCACGGTGGCGCTTCCTGCTCGTCACCTCTTCCGAAGAGCCGGTGTCGCTCGACGCGTCGGAGGAACTTGTGTCTCCCTCGTCGTCGACGGTGCTCGCCGGATGCGCCTTCGCCTTCACCTTCGCTCGGGCCCTTGCCTCCTTCTTTGCCGCCGCTGCCTCCTCAGCCTCTTCCTCCTCCTCCTCCTCGTCGGCCTCCCAATCCTCCTCTTGCCTGTCCATCGGCGGGGAACTAAAGATGCTAGGCATTGCAACTCTTTCCCACCAATGGCGCCATCCTGGCGGCTTCCCCTCGCTGTCGGTGTCTGATGGCAAGGAGAGGAGAGATGAATGGCGCTGGCCGAAAACAACAAAAACGTAAATTTAAACTAGAGTTCATTAAACTTAGCCCTATTTTGGGCAATTTTTACACAAAAGAAAGCCCTATATGGGCTTTAAACTATTAAAAAAAAGAGGAAACCCTAGGCCAGGGTTTGGGATGCGGTGGCTGCCGGTGCGCCACCCTACTCCCAGTAGTACTCGTCGTCGTCGCTGTCGATGAGGACGACGCCCCCCGACGGCGACGCGTTGTTCCGGCTGGACACGACGGAGGGCGCCGGGGACTCCGGCAAGGGCGACCACTGCGCCCTTTCCCAGGCGTGCCAGCCGCGCGGCCTCCTTCTGGAGCTGCTCCGCCGCACCGGCCTGTAGCTCCGCCTCCTGCCGGAGCGCGGCCTAGTGCTCCTCCTCCGCCCGGAGCGCAGCCTGGCGCGTGGCCTCCTCCTGCCGGCGCGCTGATGTCTACGCACGCTTCTATACCTGTAGACAGTGTTGGGCCTCCAAGAGCAGAGGTTTGTAGAACAACATCAAGTTTCCCTTAAGTGAATCACCCAAGGTTTATCGAACTCAGGGAGGTAGAGGTCAAAGATATCCCTCTCAAGCAACCCTGCAATTAAGATACAAGAAGTCTCTTGTGTCCCCAACACACCTAATACACTTGTCAGATGTTTAGGTGTACTAGTTCGGCGAAGAGATAGTGAAATACAAGTAATATGGATGATTATAAGTAGTAATTGCAATCTGAAATAAAAAAATAGCAGCAAGCGAACATGTAGCAGAACTTGTTGGAAACGGTGTTTCAATGCTTAGAAACAAGGCCTAGGGATCATACTTTCACTAGTGGACACTCTCAACACCGATCACATAATTGAATAAATAAATGCTACTCTCAAACACTCTCTTGTTGGATAACAAACACCATTCATTGTGTAGGGCTGCAAAAGCACACCTCAAGCCGGAGTAAACAAGCTCCACAACGTCATAAAGGAATCACACACGATGCGCACACTGTCACCATCACACCATGGAGAGTGACTCCGGAGTTCATATTAAAGTAACCTCTAGAGTGCATAATAGACAAGAGTAACATCTACATATTCAACTAGATTACAAAGCTCATGATCACATAAAGATCACACCATGGGAGAGAGAGATGAACCACATAGCTACCGGTGGAGCCCTCAGCCGTGGGGGAGAACTACTCCATCCTCATCATGGGAGTCAGCAGCGGCGATGAAGATGGCGGTGGTGTCGATGGAGATGGATTCCGGGGGCACTTCCCCGTCCCGGCGGCGTGCCGGAACAGAGACTTCTGTCCCCCGAACTTGGCTTCGCGATGGCGGCGGCTACGTAACTTTTCGTGGAATATGACTGATCGTTTTAGGGTTTTCGCATCTGGGAGAATATATAGGCAGAAGGGCGGCCTCGGAGGAGTCCCGAGGGGCCCACCCCACATGGCGGCGCGGCCAGGGGTGGGGCCGCGCCCCCTATGGTGTGGGAGCCCCTTGGCCCCCCTCTGGCCCTTCTCTGGCTCTCTGGGTCCGTCTCGGAAAAATATCGACTTCTGTCTTCGTGGGGTCCAATTCCGAGAATATCTCCTGTGTAGAATTTCTGAAACCAAAAACAACAGAAAACAGGAACTGGCCCTTCGGCATCTTGTTAATAGGTTAGTCCCGGAAAATGCATAAAAATGATATAAAGTATGAATAAAACATGTAGGTATTGTCATAAAACTAGCATGGAACATAAGAAATTATAGATACGTTGGAGACGTATCAAGCATCCCCAAGCTTAGTTCCTACTCGCCCTCAAGTAGGTAAACGATAAAAAGAAGGGATTTCTATTTTCGTGCCCCTGGTTCGTTAGTTGTACTCAGTTTTCCCCAGCCTCTTAACTTTTCCTCAGTTTTCCCCTCCCTCTAGTTTGAAACCCCTCGGAGAGGCTCGGACGGGAGGGTTGCCGTCTCGGTCGGAGGCCTTCCGTTACCGGTGACGGCTAGGGAGCCGCGGTGGTTTTGACTTGACCGTTGCTTTCGAAATGTGTTGACTATTGACTGGAAGAGCTGACCCAAAGCTTTCCCCTCCGCCCGAGACTGGAGGAGCTCACACACCGCCCCTCCGCCGCCACGCCATCCGGCCCACCTACCTTATGGCATCGTTCGCCGCCGAGCCGGCCCCGCCCCCACCACCACCCCCCGGCTCCGCCTCCACCAGATCTGGATCTACCCCTGTCCTCTTTGTAATTCCGTCTGGTGTGCCGACTATTCCCGCCAGCCGTGGAGAAGATTGGGAATCGGAGGGATCTAACGCATGGATTCCATCTGGGTAAGCATCGTCTGCCTATGTGAATTAACAGTAGGCCAGTTTTTGAGCGCCAATCGTTGTTGCTCAACTAACTCGCGTTGCTTTTCGAATAGGATGGATCCAGTGACTGGCTTTTCGGCTGGTGGTTAGGCTGGATTCTAGCTTTACGCGTGATTCTAAACGCTCGTAAGACCGGGTTTTACTTCCCTGCGGTGGTTGCAACCACCATCTCGTTAAGGGATTTCAAAGCTAACATCTACGATAAGTACACCTGGAGCTCTCTCGATGCAGTTCATTTTGAATATTTCAACAGCCTGGAGGGAAGATTTGTTCCACTAATTTCCGAAGACGATCTGGGAATTCTTTTTTGCTTTGAATGCTTCTTGCCGGTTCGGTAAAATTCGTATCCATGTGGACAGGGGCCAGGCATCATCCGGTGCCGAGGCATCATCGAGTGGTCGGGCATCATGTCTCTCTACCGTCGCTGCCTCTCGCTAATAGTGTGCGCCGTGGCGCTCCTTGTAGGTCCACAGCAAGGCACCATTTTTCCCCGATGCTAGTGGTAGCCGGATCGTTCGTACGGTCGATGTGGAGGACGATGCGGACATTGAGGATCGGTCTCCTCAAGATGATGAGGATGAGTTGATGTTTCCCGAATTGGTAGATCGATGCGATGAAGCGGACAATGGAGGATCAATACATGGAAGATATTGCCTTTGGTGCCGGATTTGATGACACCGATGATGAAGAGAACAATGAGAATGATGACAGACCTCGTTTTAGCCGATTACGAAGGTGAAGACTTGCCAACAATTGAGTGGAACAGGGAGAATCCCCAGCTTGTAGAAGGCACCGTGTTTCAAACGATGATGGACTGCCGTAATGCAATTACTACATATCACATTATCACTAAGAATAATTTTGAGGTTATTAAAAGTGAGCCAGGTAGGTTCACAATTAAATGCCCATACCTAAGGTGTAAGTTTAGGCTGCATGCATCCACAATGCGCAGAAGCAGCTTGGTTTCAGGTACTACACCAACCAGTTGTGTATTTAGATCACGGTGTAAATTTTTTTATCTATTACTGACATCCCTTATCATTATGTTTCAGATAAAGAAGAATAAGGAGATCCATAGGTGTCCACCTCTAGGGGGAGAGCCAGAGCTGAAAACAAAGCTAGCGAAGACTAGGTGGTTGGCAGATATAATCCTAGATTGGCTGAGAGAAAATCCTTCACTTGGTCCAACGACGACTCGTAAAAAAGGTGGTTGAGAAGTATAAAATGGAAGTACCTTACATGAGGATGTTCTATGCAAAGGAAATGGCTCTTGACAAGATCAATGGTCCATGGAATGAAAGCTTTCACTTGCTTTACACTTTCAAAGCTGAAGTGGAGACGGCTAGTCCAGACAGTGTTGTTGTAACACCCCATTTTTCAGAACCTGCACATTTTCAAATTAGTTAAAACTTTGAGACAACAAAAACTTTTGTTTAGCACTATTGGTTGAGTGTAGGATAGATTCTTGCTTAGATTAATTCAATGGTCTCTTTTGGCATGATATGTATGACGCCACAACATTAACTAATTGAGTACACCCCTTCTTAAAATGCTCAAAATGGAACCTGTAATTTATTTAGTACCACCTCTGGTGCACCTCACCCCTAAAAACCCTAACCCTAGCATGTGAGCATCACCTCTGGATAAGAGGGAACACTTCCCCTCTTCTCTACACCACCACCAGACCACCTAGGGTTACACCACCAACACCACCATCACTTTATTTTATTTTTCTCCCCAATTTTTCTCCTCATGTGCTCATGCACTTTGGCACATGCATATGGCATTGCCCCCTCTCTTTTCACCCCTGCCCCTGTTTCTCTTTCTCTCTCTCTTTTCTCTTTGGTTTTGGCCGAGAGACAAGGAGGGGAACTTCCCCTCTCTTTTTCCCTCATCTCTTCCCTCTCTTTTTCTTCTCTCGTTTGGGCCGTGGACGACACCACTCCTCTCTCTCTCGCCCCGGCCCAACCCTAGCCCGTGCTGCCCCCTCTCTTTTGGCCCAGGACAACCCCAGCACCCCCTCTCACTCGCGCGCCCAAAAACCCTAGCCGAGCGCACGCGCGCGCCACGCTGGCAGGGCGATGATGGCGTCGCCTCGCACGACGCGCCATCACCCTCGCCTGCCGTGCACCGCCTCGACTCCCTCCCCCTGCTGACCCACCAGGCCGACGTCACCGCGGGCCCAGCTGGTGACGCCAGCCCTTGGGCGCCCGTTGGCCGACGACGCCGCCCACTCCACTACCCTGCACCCTCTCCGCCTATAAAAACCCACCGAGAGGCACCCCTCTCCCTTCGGCTCCCCTCACACCACGCCGCAAGGCTGCCTCTCCCACTCCCCGGCCGCTGAGCAGCAGCCCGCGCCATTGCCGCGACGCGCCGAGGCGCTCACCACGGTCACCGCGAGGGTGACGCGCAGTGGTCACCGCCGCGACGCCGTCGACGCCTCCTCTCCCTTCTTTTTCCTCGCCAACGTCGCCTCCTGCAACCCTAACCCCATTCCCTTGCCACTCCCCCGCAGATCGGCCGCGAGGCGACGACGACAACGACGCTCCGACGCCGTCCGTGACGCAGACGACGCCGAGCGAGGAGGCGCAGCAGCCCCTGGACACCGCCAGTACACGCACGCGACGCACGCCCACGCCCCCACACGCCCGCACGACGCCACGCCACCGCCGGCCGCCGGTAAGCCCGCCGCCGCTCCTTTCTCCCTCTCGCGCCGGCGAGCGCCGCAAACGTCGACGACGCGCCAGATCTGGGCCGTCGGATCCAGATCGGGCGGCCGCATGGCGCATGCACGGCCACGTCGGCGTGCATGGCCACGTTGGCTGGCCTGGCCCGCCACGGGCCCCCGGCCTTTTTCCTTTTCTTTTTTTTCCCCGCGGCCACTGGAGAGCCCCACTGGGCCGGCCCATCTGCGCAGCAACTGCACGGCCCAGGGCGTTCCCGCCCTTTTTAATTTTTGAAAATTTGTTAAACGTAAATTAAAAATGAAAACCTACTCGGTGCACTCGTTTCGTTAATAAAAATAGTTTGGTAACTCTGTTTGACATGAATCCAATTGCACTAGAACCAGTATAAAATTATCTTTCAATTGCCACTGGTCTTGTATTTTTAGGATTTTTGTACAGTTTCTGATGTATTAAACATGATCACTGTATTCTGGTTAGTATTTCTAATTCTAAAAATTGAAAAATTAATATTTTTGGATGAATCCAATTGTGTTAGTCTTATATTGTTACTGTGCATCTAGGAAAAATATCATTGGCCTCTGTTCATAAAATTTTGTCTCTGGTTATAAGTGTATGTGTGTTACATGCAATAATAGGTTTAAATTTGGGATATGTTATTTAAACCATTACCCCTATTTGATTTAAAAGTAAACCAACATCTTTGTTTACTGTCAAACAACTCCCCTGCATGTTTTGCATACTTTACCAAAATACTTTGGTTCCCTTGTTTGTGTATTGATTATGTGTACCGTTTAATTTTGCGACGTTAGATACGAACGAGGGTGAAGTTGAAGGGGAGGACTTTGAAGAAGATCTTGAGGAAGACCAGGGACAAGCCAACCAAGGCAAGCCATCTTTGAACTCTGAATTGGTGTCTAGTTGGTTGTCATTTGTTGGCACCAAAGCACCTTGATCTCTATGTGTGTTGTTCTTCGTCTATTGTCATCTATGTATGTGTGATGCCAAGTGGGGTACTCCCTAGTGGTGATACTCCACTATGATCTTGTGTTATTGGAATGCATGGCATCATGGCCGTGTCATTCTAGTTGGGCACATAGTCCATTTATCTTGTTCACGCCTCATTTCTTTTAGAAGATAGCCGATACCACTACTACCATGTTGGGATAGAGGTATCAACACTATGATCTTGGTGTATCCACAAAATGAGATGGGTATGCCTAACAAGAATTAATTTGCTAAGGTCTATACCTCTCTAAAGTAGTAATGTAGCATTATAAAATCTGAATCTCAACACAATCATGTTCGACCCACACATGCTTACACCAAGCAAGTGTGAGTTCTCCTTTGCCACTCATCCAAACACCCTTGATGAGCTATGGTTGTCATTTCGGCCACATATACAAGTGTAGTTTATCTTCTCATGAAACTTTAGGATGGGAACCCCTCAAGGTTTACCTTGTTGTAAAGGTTTTGAGAAAACCTTGAGTGAGGAAAGCTTACTCAAGTGTAAGGTTTGTGAAAGCAAAGGTGTTTAGTAAAGATTTTGGATAAGTGTTGTGTGGATGATGAAATGAGGAAGGTTAAGGTGGGATGGGAAAAACGAGCACTGCGTATAAGTGTTCGCCGAACCAACTTTACAGCGCAGCCACATCACCCAAAGTGGGCCCGGGCCTAGTCCGTAGTTCGACGAAGTTAACGTGAGACCCCTTCATAACTCTCTAGGAGGGTCAAGATGACCTCTGACGCCGGGTTGCGCTCTGAAGGAGGCAATACACTGTAGTTGTCTATAGCCGGACGATTACTGAGGGTCTTCCGTCGTGGCGCCGGGGATACGCTCATGAGAAGGTATGCCGCCGGGGTGCCGGGAAGGGGTAAGCCCGCAGGGAAGGATCTCATGTCAATGGAGGAGAGCGAAAGACTTTGACTGACTATCCGAGACTCGCATACTTTTGTATGACGAACCGGGGTTGATCCCGGCGGATTTGTTGGTTCTTGTGGTGAAAGTGCGCACACTCTGCAGAGTCAAAACTATTCGAATAGCCGCGTCCGCGGTCATGGACAAGTTGAAAAGGCCAACCTTAACCTGAGCTTTGAGCTTTGTTTTTGACAAATGTTTTGAGTTGAAAGTGTTGTGTTGGATGTACCGGAAAGGTTCCGGAATGGTGTGAGTGTCGACCATATGGAGATGGTCGCCGGAAAACAAAATAATGTGGGAACCTCTACTACTGTTTCATGAAAAGGAACTCTTCTTCAATAAAGATATAGAGATGTCATAGGACTTCCCCAGCATCCCATCAATTGAGATGGTGAAATGCTATCTCTTCTTCAATAAAGATATAGAGATGTCATAGGATTGCATCAAGCATCTCCCTCAATTGAGATGGAGGAATGCTAACTCTTCTTCAATAAAGATATAGAGATGTCACAGGAACACCATAGTGTCCGCATCACTTGAGATGCCGGTATGCTATATCCACAAGAGAAACTGATGCATGCTATATCCACAAGAGAAACTGATGCATGCTACATCCACGAGAGAAACTATCGTTCCTCTCTCATCTCCTTAGATAGTTTATGATAGCACCCCTTTTGATGGTTTGCGAGTACAATTCCAAATGTACTCACGGCTTTGTCCCCGGCTATTTACTTGGCCGGACTATGAGGAGGACTATGAAGATGATGGAGGCTACCAGGACGACTATGCGACCTAGGACGATCTCCAAGTCAGCCGCTCGTAGGTCTAAAGGCATGACTTGGGCCCGACGATGACGACGTGTATCCGCTGCTATGTTTGTGTGAACTTGCCCAACGTGGCATTTATGTAAGACTCGGGGCATGTGACCCCTTTATTGTAAGACTATTTATTCGGTACTTGTAATGGATGATTGTAATCTGGATATTCAGTTCGGTTATGTTCTCACGGCAGTATGATTCTGGGGTCGTGAGAGAAATGCATAACAGGGTATTTCGGATATGTATTCCGGGGTCCCCACAGAGCTGGTATCAGAGCCATCCTGACCTTAGGAGCCCCTAGTTAGCATGGACGCTAAGATAGTACAAAAACTATTTTTCTAAATTAAAAACGAGATGACTATATGCTGAAATAATGCCTAGTCTCTCCCCTACTTTCTTTTAGATATTAACTTTACTTGCATTAATTATTACTGTTTTTACCTTATGCACTTAAAATTTGGCACACTTTGATCATCATACTAATTAAGAACTTAAAATTTTTGTAGATGGATCCACCGATGTTCACGGAGAGCATCCAGACTTTGGCTTTAAGAAGCCTCCCTACCTGTTTGAGACCTCCCTTGTTGAGGTGTCCCGGCTGTTGGACGCCTCGGCGCCCGAAGTGAAGGGAGGACAGATGGAGAGCACCAAGGACGGTGAGATGTCCCGGATGGTGGTTTGCACACTCCGTGGCTCTCATGTGAAGCAGCTTGAGGAGATCGAGGTTCGGGTCTTCGACCGCACGTGGGAGGATGGACTTGTGAGGGTGCTCCAAGCAGCCCTCTCTCGCCTTGTCTTTCACCACCGTGTCGAGTTGGAGGCCATGGGACTTCCTCACGCCTTCTTGGGACGCCGCAACGAGGAGGGGATTCCCACCATGATCCCCTACTTTTGCCCCCTTGGACGTCAAGTGAGCCAGATGGAGAACTTGTTGTTCAAGACCCAGCTCAGCCTTGACTCCAACAGGATGGAGAATGAGGTGTTGAAGCATGAGATGGAGGGGCTCAAGATGGACTTGAAGTTGGCTAAGCTCAAGCATCGTCGCCAACGAAGAAGACCCTCCGTGTTCGCGAATCCAACTACATGCTCAAGGTTAAGGTTATGCACCTCAAGGCCGCCCTCCGCGAGGCCGAGGAGAAGCTTGAAGAGACTCAGGATGACGGCGAGGATATTCGCAAGGAGAACACCGCCCTTGTGAGCGATGATGAGGACTACATGGAGGAAGAAGGACTTGATGGGCTTGATGATGAAGATGACGAGGACCGCGCCTTCATCAACGACGCGATCGAGGAGCCCGCACCACTTCGCACCTTGGAGGCTACTTCGGATGATGAGGAGGATCCCGAGGAGCCCCCGTTCGATGGCCCTTCCGCACCACTTGATGATTTCTAGATGTGCACTTCCGAGACTTGTTAGGTGTTAAGTTGTCCCGCGTGTTGCGACGTACTTTGTTGGTCCTTATGTGACCTTGTTGGTTGTGGAACTTGATGCTTTTGGTAGTACCGACGTTTGTGGTTGAATGTTTGCAATTGTGTTTACCATGTTTCTTTCGTTTTAAAATTTTTACTCTTATGCATGCACATTCCTTTCCCTTGGCAAGCACTTGAACTTCAGAATTTCTTTCTTCCGTCATCTCATTTGCTTTGCCTATCATCTTTACCTCCTCAGATGGTTGACACCCGCCGCAACCAAAACGCTCCACCACCACCACCCCCGGATCCTGACATGACTCAAATTCTCCGTCTTCTGTTGGAAGATCGCCAACGTTCCCGCCAAGAGAGTGAAGCCAACCTTGCTGCCCTTCGGCAAATTGCTCAAGCCGCTGCGGGAAACCGCAACAATGAAGAAGGAGAAGGCCACGGCGAGGAAGCTCCAAGATCACGCCTTAGGGATTTCCGAATACCAACCCACCCGTGTTCTCCAAGTGTGCCGCTCCCTCGATGCGGACGATTGGCTCCGCACTATCGAGAACAACCTTGAAGTCGCTGCTGTTGGAGACCATGAGAAGGTTCTTCTCGCCACTCACTTTCTCTCGGGACCCGCCCGAGCATGGTGGGAGAACGTCAAAGCCATGCAAGCTCCCGATCACGTCATCAACCGGGTGGAATTCACCGCCAAGTTCCGTAAAGCTCATATTCCCACGGGTCCGATCAAGATGAAGCGTGATGAGTTCTTCAACCTGAGCGTAACAACTCCAGCCGTGGTGGATTACCTTGAAAAGTTCAATACCTTGGCCAGATATGCCCCTCAGGATGTTGACACGGATGAGAAGAAGCGCGACCGTTTCATGAATGGACTGCATGAAGAAAGCCAGAGTATCCTTGTGGCCGTACCATACCCGGATTTGGAAGCACTTGTGGATGCCGCCATATTGGTGGAGTCTAAGCGCAAGGCTGCTTATGAAACCAGGAAGCGCAAGATGCAGCAACAGCAAGGTGGACCTAGCAACCCCAAGTACCGCAGTCCGCCTCCATCAAGGCCTGCCAACCCACCTCAGAGGACCCCAAAGCATCCGCCCCCGTCTACCGCTCCAATAATCAAAACTCCAACCGTCCGGCCTCCACAAGCACCGTCTCCGGAGGAGGAGGTTACAACAACAACCCCCGCCCCAATCCCCCAGCTCGTACTCCCGGAGATGGTTGTTTCACTTGTGGGAAGCCCGGGCACTTTTCTCGTGAGTGCCCCACCAAGATGAATGCAGCTCGGCGCCCCAATGCACCCAGGTCTAACCAAGCTCAAGCCAGAGCTACTCCTGGAAAGAAGCCTTTGGTTAAGAAGCAAGCCAATGCAGCTAGAGGACATCTGAACCACGTCAACGCCGAGGAAGCTGAGGAGGCCCCGGACATCGTGATGGGTATGTTCATAGTCCACTCCACTCCTGCTCGAGTTTTATTTGATTCCGGAGCATCACATTCTTTCGTCACCAAACCATTCGTTAAGAAAAGTGGGATGACGCCGACTAACATGCGCCGACCCATGCTAGTCCAAATTCCCGGATCAACCGCTAAAACCCACTTATCATGCAAAAATGTTCCCATAACTATACAAGGAGTACCCTTCCACGCCGACCTTATAGTATTGGGAGCCCAAGGATTAGAAGTGATACTTGGGATGAATTGGATGACTAAGTACAAAGGTCACATCGATTGTGCCCAAAAATCCATTACCTTATCTAATGACCAAGGCTTACCAAGAAAATATACCGCCACCACACATTCATCCAAATCCTTCTTGCAAGAAAAGTATCGTTGGACCAGCCTTAGATCAAGTTCCAATTGTCTGTGATTATCCGGATGTGTTTCCGGAAGAGTTGCCTGGTATGCCCCCGGACCGGGATATTGAATTCATTATTGAGTTAATTCCGGGTACTTCACCTATAGCTCAGCGCCCTTACCGGATGAACCCCCAAGAATTGGTTGAATTAAAGAAACAATTGGATGACATGTTGAGTAAAGGTCTGATCCGACCTAGTGCTTCGCCCTGGGGATCGCCCGTGATCTTCGTGGACAAGCGAGACGGTACCATTCGCCTATGTGTGGATTACCGTAGACTCAACGATGTTACAATCAAGAATAAATATCCTCTACCCAAGATTGATGATCTGTTCGATCAGATGAATGGAGCCAAAGTCTTCTCCAAAATAGATCTCCGCACTGGATACCATCAGCTCAAGGTACGAGAAAAAGATATTCCCAAGACTGCCTTCACTACCCGTTACGGACTGTACGAGTACACCGTAATGTCCTTCGGACTCACAAACGCCCCTGCCTATTTCATGAACCTCATGAATAAGGTTTTTATGGAGTACCTCGACAAATTCGTCGTGGTATTCATTGATGACATTCTTGTCTATTCCAAAACTGAAGAAGAACATGAAGAGCATCTGAGACTTGTTCTGGGAACGCTTAGGAAGCACCGACTCTATGCCAAATTCAGCAAGTGCCAATTCTGGCTCCGAGAAGTGGGATTCCTTGGCCACGTCCCGTCGCCCGGTGGTTTATCGGCCGACCCCTCCCATATCAAATCAATCATGGAACGCCGACCCCCTACCAACCCAACCGAGGTAAGATCCTTCCTCGGGTTAGCCGGATACTATCGGAAGTTTGTAGAAGGATTCTCTAGCATAGCTAAACCCCTCACCCTCTTGCTTAAGAAGAATAAGAAGTTTGAATGGACGGACAAGTGCGAGGAAAGTTTTCAGGAACTAAAAAGGCGACTCGTCTCCACCCCAATCCTGACCATGCCAGATGTTACCAAAGACTTTGTAATTTATTGCGACGCCTCCAAGCTTGGCCTTGGAAGTGTCCTAATGCAAGAAGGCAAAGTTATCTCCTACCTCTCCCGACAGCTCAAACCCCATGAAGCAAACTACCCAACTCATGATCTTGAGTTAGCCGCTGTAGTTCACGCCCTCAAAACTTGGCGCCATTACCTCATCGGTAATCGGTGTGACATCTACACCGACCATAAAAGCCTCAAATATATCTTCACTCAAAGGGAATTGAACATGCGCCGAGAAGATGGATTGAGTTAATAAAAGATTATGATCTCAGCATCCACTATCACCCCGGAAAAGCAAATGTAGTCGCCGACGCACTCAGCCGAGAACCTTGTTCTCTCAATGCCCGCCTTAAGACCAAACAACCCCTGCTTTATCAAGAGTTCGAGGAGTTCGGATTAGAATTGGTTAGCCACGGATTCCTGGCCGCAATGGAAGTTCGACCTACCCTCCACGACCAAGTTAAAGAAGCACAAGCTGGTCATGAAAGCATTGAAGGAATCAAGCGTCGTATGGGTAAAGAAAAACTCGGCTGGATTCTCCGTTGACTCTGAAGGAATTCTGTGGTACAACGGACGTCTTTGCGTTCCAAACCTCCCTAGCCTGAAGAACCTGATTATGGAAGAGGCCCACAACACCCCCTACTCTATCCACCCCGGAGGGACAAAAATGTACCAAGACTTGAAAGATACCTTTTGGTGGCATGGCATGAAACGGGATATTGCATTCTTTATTGCCCGATGTGACGTTTGCCGAAGGTTAAAGCAGTAACATCAACGCCCGGCTGGACTTCTCCAACCTTTGAAGATTCCCTGAGTGGAAATGGGACGAAATTGGAATGGACTTTATTACCGGACTTCCCGGTCCAACCGTGGACACGACTCTATTTGGGTAATCGTGGATCGACTTACAAAAGTCGCGCACTTCTTGCCCGTCAACACCACCGACCGTGTGGGTAAGTTGGCAGATCTCTACATCTCCCGTATAGTCGGCTTACATGGAACTCCTAAGATCATTGTTTCGATCGAGGCCCTCGCTTACTCGCCCGCTTTTGGCAAAAGCTTCAAGAAGCCATGGGCACCAAATTATCCTTCGAAGACCGCGTATCACCCCTGCAGACCGGAGGACAAACTGAGCGAGTAAATCAGATTCTTGAAGATATGCTCCGTGCTTGTGTTCTTGCTTATGGAACCAAATGGGAAGATTGCCTACCCTTCGCCGAGTTCTCTTACAATAATAGCTATCAAGCTAGTCTTCAAATGGCACCTTTTGAAGCCTTATATGGAAGAAAGTGCCGAACCCCTCTCAACTGGTCCGAGACCGGAGAAAGTCAAGTTTTTGGACCCGATGTACTTCGGCAAGCGTAAGAACAAGTTCAACTCATCCGCGACCGTTTGAAAGCAGCCCAGCCCGACAGAAGAGCTACGCCAACACCAAGCGTCGAGAAGTAACCTTTAGTATCGGAGATTTTGCCTATCTCCGAGTTACTCCTCTCAAAGGAATGAAGCGTTTCCACGTCAAAGGCAAGCTAGCTCCAAGGTACATTGGCCCCTTCAAGATAATAGGCCGAAGAGGAGAGGTTTCTTATCAATTGGAATTACCCCCGGAATTATCAGAATTCCACGACGTTTTCCACATCTCTCAACTTCGAAAGTGTCTGCAAGTGCCAGACAAGCCAGAGGTCTTCAAGAATATCGACTATCGTGCTATCGATTTAAACCAAGACCTAACCTACCGGGAGAACCCTATTCGTATTTTGGAAGAAGCTGTGAGATTGACCCGTCGAAGGAAAATTAAGTTCTTCAAAGTACAATGGAGCAATCATTCAGAAGACGAGGCCACTTGGGAGCGAGAGGACTATCTTAGGAAAGAATTCCCCTACCTGTTCAAGCTCCTAGCCTCGGAATCTCGGGACGAGATTCTTTTAAGGGGGGAAGGTCTGTAACACCCCATTTTTCAGAACCTGCACATTTTCAAATTAGTTAAAACTTTGAGACAACAAAAACTTTTGTTTAGCACTATTGGTTGAGTGTAGGATAGATTCTTGCTTAGATTAATTCAATGGTCTCTTTTGGCATGATATGTATGACGCCACAACATTAACTAATTGAGTACACCCCTTCTTAAAATGCTCAAAATGGAACCCGTAATTTATTTAGTACCACCTCTCGGTGCACCTCACCCCTAAAAACCCTAACCCTAGCATGTGAGCATCACCTCCGGATAAGAGGGAACACTTCCCCTCTTCTCTACACCACCACTGCACCACCTAGGGTTACACCACCAACACCACCATCACTTTATTTTATTTTTCTCCCCAATTTTTCTCCTCATGTGCTCATGCACTTTGGCACATGCATATGGCATTGCCCCCTCTCTTTTCACCCCCGCCCTCGTTTCTCTTTCTCTCTCTCTTTTCTCTTTGGTTTTGGCCGAGAGACAAGGAGGGGAACTTCCCCCTCTCTTTTTCCCTCATCTCTTCCCTCTCTTTTTCTTCTCTGTTTGGGCCGTGGACGACACCACTCCTCTCTCTCTCGCCCTGGCCCAACCCTAGCCCGTGCTGCCCCCTCTCTTTTGGCCCAGGACAACCCCAGCGATACCCTCTCACTCGCGCGCCCAAAAACCCTAGCCGAACGCACGCGCGTGCCACGCCGGGCAGTGGCGATGATGGCGTCGCCCGCACGACGCGCCATCACCCTCGCCCGCCGTGCACCGCCTCGACTCCCTCCCCTGCCGACCCACCAGGCCGACGCTCACCGCGGGCCCAGCTGGTGACGCCAGCCCTTGGGCGCCCGTTGGCCGACGACGCCGCCCACTCCACTACCCTGCACCCTCTCTGCCTATAAAAACCCACCGAGAGGCACCCCTCTCCCTTCAGCTCCCCCTCACACCACGCCGCAAGGCTGCCTCTCCCACTCCCTGGCTGCTTGAGCAGCAGCCCGCGCCATTGCCGCGACGCGCTGAGGCGCTCACCACGGTCACCGCGAGGGTGACGCGCAGGTGGTCACCGCCGCGACGCCGTCGACGCCTCCTCTCCCTTCTTTTTCCTCGCCAACGTCGCCTCCTGCAACCCTAACCCCATTCCCTTGCCACTCCCCCGCAGATCGGCCGCGAGGCGACGACGACAACGACGCTCCGACGCCGTCCGTGACGCAGACGACGCCGAGCGAGGAGGCGCAGCAGCCCCTGGACACCGCCAGTACACGCACGCGACGCACGCCCACGCCCCCGACACGCCTGCACGACGCCACGCCACCGCCGGCCGCCGGTAAGCCCGCCGCCGCTCCCTTCTCCCTCTCGCGCCGGCGAGCGCCGCAAACGCCGACGACGCGCCAGATCTGGGCCGTCGGATCCAGATCGGGCGGCCGCATGGCGCATGCACGGCCACGTCCGCGTGCATGGCCACGTCGGCCGGCCTGGCCCGCCACGGGCCCCCGGCCTTTTTCCTTTTCTTTTTTTCCCGCGGCCACTGGAGAGCCCCACTGGGCCGGCCCATCTGCGCAGCAACTGCACGGCCCAGGGCGTTCCCGCCCTTTTTAATTTTTGAAAATTTGTTAAACAGAAATTAAAAATGAAAACCTACTGGTGCACTGTTTCGTTAATAAAAATAGTTTGGTAACTCTGTTTGACATGAATCCAATTGCACTAGAACCAGTATAAAATTATCTTTCAATTGCCACTGGTCTTGTATTTTTAGGATTTTTGTACAGTTTCTGATGTATTAAACATGATCACTCGTATTCTGGTTAGTATTTCTAATTCTAAAAATTGAAAAATTAATATTTTTGGATGAATCCAATTGTGTTAGTCTTATATTGTTACTGTGCATCTAGGAAAAATATCATTGGCCTCTGTTCATAAAATTTTGTCTCTGGTTATAAGTGTATGTGTGTTACATGCAATAATAGGTTTAAATTTGGGATATGTTATTTAAACCATTACCCCTATTTGATTTAAAAGTAAACCAACATCTTTGTTTACTGTCAAACAACTCCCCTGCATGTTTTGCATACTTTACCAAAATACTTTGGTTCCCTTGTTTGTGTATTGATTATGTGTACCGTTTAATTTTGCGACGTTAGATACGAACGAGGGTGAAGTTGAAGGGGAGGACTTTGAAGAAGATCTTGAGGAAGACCAGGGACAAGCCAACCAAGGCAAGCCATCTTTGAACTCCGAATTGGTGACTCGTTGGTTGTCATTTGTTGGCACCCAAGGCACCTTGATCTCTATGTGTGTTGTTCTTCGTCTATTGTCATCTATGTATGTGTAATGCCAAGTGGGGTACTCCCTAGAGGTGATACTCCACTATGATCTTGTGTTATTGGAATGCATGGCATCATGGCCGTGTCATTCTAGTTGGGCACATAGTCCATTTATCTTGTTCACGCCTCATTTCTTTTAGAAGATAGCCGATACCACTACTACCATGTTGGGATAGAGGTATCAACACTATGATCTTGGTGTATCCACAAAATGAGATGGGTATGCCTAACAAGAATTAATTTGCTAAGGTCTATACCTCTCTAAAGTAGTAATGTAGCATTATAAAATCTGAATCTCAACACAATCATGTTCGACCCACACATGCTTACACCAAGCAAGTGTGAGTTCTCCTTTGCCACTCATCCAAACACCCTTGATGAGCTATGGTTGTCATTTCGGCCACATATACAAGTGTAGTTTATCTTCTCATGAAACTTTAGGATGGGAACCCCTCAAGGTTTACCTTGTTGTAAAGGTTTTGAGAAAACCTTGAGTGAGGAAAGCTTACTCAAGTGTAAGGTTTGTGAAAGCAAAGGTGTTTAGTAAAGATTTTGGATAAGTGTTGTGTGGATGATGAAATGAGGAAGGTTAAGGTGGGATGGGAAAAACGAGCACTGCGTATAAGTGTTCGCCGAACCAACTTTACAGCGCAGCCACATCACCCAAAGTGGGCACGGGCCTAGTCCGTAGTTCGACGAAGTTAACGTGAGACCCCTTCATAACTCTCTAGGAGGGTCAAGATGACCTCTGACGCCGGGTTGCGCTCGAAGGAGGCAATACACTCGTAGTTGTCTATAGCCGGACGATTACTGAGGGTCTTCCGTCGTGGCGCCGGGGATACGCTCATGAGAAGGTATGCCGCCGGGGTGCCGGGAAGGGGTAAGCCCGCAGGGAAGGATCTCATGTCAATGGAGGAGAGCGAAAGACTTTGACCGACTATCCGAGACTCGCATACTTTTGTATGACGAACCGGGCTGATCCCGGCGGATTTGTTGGTTCTTGTGGTGAAAGTGCGCACACTCGCAGAGTCAAAACTATTCGAATAGCCGCGTCCGCGGTCATGGACAAGTTGAAAAGGCCAACCTTAACCTGAGCTTTGAGCTTTGTTTTTGACAAATGTTTTGAGTTGAAAGTGTTGTGTTGGATGTACCGGAAAGGTTCCGGAATGGTGTGAGTGTCGACCATATGGAGATGGTCGCCGGAAAACAAAATAATGTGGGAACCTCTACTACTGTTTCATGAAAAGGAACTCTTCTTCAATAAAGATATAGAGATGTCATAGGACTTCCCCAGCATCCCATCAATTGAGATGGTGAAATGCTATCTCTTCTTCAATAAAGATATAGAGATGTCATAGGATTGCATCAGCATCTCCCTCAATTGAGATGGAGGAATGCTAACTCTTCTTCAATAAAGATATAGAGATGTCACAGGAACACCATAGTGTCCGCATCACTTGAGATGCCGGTATGCTATATCCACAAGAGAAACTGATGCATGCTATATCCACAAGAGAAACTGATGCATGCTACATCCACGAGAGAAACTATCGTTCCTCTCTCATCTCCTTAGATAGTTTATGATAGCACCCCTTTTGATGGTTTGCGAGTACAATTCCAAATGTACTCACGGCTTTGTCCCCGGCTATTTACTTGGCCAGACTATGAGGAGGACTATGAAGATGATGGAGGCTACCAGGACGACTATGCGACCTAGGACGATCTCCAAGTCAGCTGCCTGTAGGTCTAAAGGCATGACTTGGGCCCGACGATGACGACGTGTATCCGCTGCTATGTTTGTGTGAACTTGCCCAACGTGGCATTTATGTAAGACTCGGGGCATGTGACCCCTTTATTGTAAGACTATTTATTCGGTACTTGTAATGGATGATTGTAATCTGGATATTCAGTTCGGTTATGTTCTCACGGCAGTATGATTCTGGGGTCGTGAGAGAAATGCATAACAGGGTATTTCGGATATGTATTCCGGGGTCCCCACAGTTGTAGCGATAGACAAGCATACAGTTCCCTACAAATTGAAAAGCGGGAAGGTAATGCACAAGGAATGTTTTAGAAGGGCTTTTGTTTGTTTCAAAGCTTGCTGGAAAGGCTTTTGGACTGGCTGCGGACCTTATTTGGCCGTGGATGCATCAGCTCTTCATGGCAGGTTTAAAGGACAGCTAGTTGTCTGCTACTGCAGCTTGATGGACATAATTGGATGTTCCCCGTTGCTTATGGGGTTTTGGAGGTTGAGTCACGGGAAAGTTGGACTTGGTTTCTGCAGAATTTGCGCGACCTTATAGGCCATCCACCAGGACTTGTTATCCACACGGACGCTTGCAAAGGTTTGGAGACTCGCGGTAGAAGCAAGTATTCCCCGGAGTGGAGCATAGGGAATGTATGCGACACTTGGTACGGAATTTTACAAAGAAATTCAAGGGTAAAGTTTTTACCGACAACCTATGGCCAGCTTCATACACATGCAGCTCTAGGAAGCATCTCGTTTCATTTGGATGTGTTGTATAAACAAAAACCCGGGGTGAAGGAGTACTTGGATGAACATCATGGTAGGGTGTGGTCAAGAAGCCAATTCAATGAAATTTGCAAGATAGACTATGTAACAAGTAACCTTGCGGAGAGTTTCAATTCAAAGGTCAAGTCATTGAAAGGGCTTATGCTTGTGGCAAATATTTGATAAGATTAGGCAGATGATCATGATAAAGATCGATCTGCGTCAAAGAATTGCATCCACAAATTATGTTGGCCATCTCATGCTCCCATCTTTGATTAAGTCTTTGCATGACAGGGCAAAACAATTGAGGATGCAATGCGTCAGAAAAGGAATGGAGGCTGAGGTAACCTACACTGACAAACAAAACAGGCAGTGGAGGTATCCAATGAGGTTGGTTGATAGGACATGCTATTGTAGGGGATGGCAGATCCGTGGGATACCCTGCATACACGCATTGTTTTTCATGAGTGTTATAGGGGGTGAAGATGGTGAAGTTGATCAGTATGTGTCAGAGTATTTCTCCGTTGCCAAATTTAGGGCTGCATATGCTATGAATGTTCCTACCTTGTTGGGAAAAGACCAATGGATGAAAGTCGATCCAGGCTTCAAACCGTACTCTCCAAGTATTGACTAGACCGGCAGGTAGGCCGAGGAAGAATAGGGTCAGAGCTAGTGCAGAGGGTGGTGCACCGATTCGAAAACGTAAGTGCAAACGTTGTGGAATCCCTGGACACATTGCTAGGCTTTGTAAAAATGCAGTTGACCCAGCTTTTGGAATGGAAGATCAGGCGGGAGCAGCAAATGCAGAGGAGAATGAAGCAGCAATTCAACTTGAGATTGAAGCAGCAGTTCAACATGAGGAGATTGAAGCAGCAAATGCAGAGGAGATTGAAGCAGCAAATGCAGAGGAGATTGAAGCAGCAAATGCAGAGGAGATTGAAGCAGCAAATGCAGAGGAGATTGAAGCAGCAATTGAACATGAGGAGATTGAACCGATGGATCGAGAGCAGAGGGAACAGTGTAGGATAACGTTGCATAGAAAACAAAAATTTTCCTACCGCGAACACGCAATCCAAGCCAAGATGCAATCTAGAAGACGGTAGCAACGAGGGGGTATCGAGTCTCACCCTTGAAGAGATTCCAAAGCCTACAAGATGAGGCTCTTGTTGCTGGGGTAGACGTTCACTTGCCGCTTGCAAAAGCGCGTAGAAGATCTTGATCACGATCGGTTCCGGCGCCACGAACGGGCAGCACCTCCGTACTCGGTCACACGTTCGGTTGTTGATGAAGACGAAGTCCACCTCCCGTTCCAGCGGGCAGCGGAAGTAGTAGCTCCTCTTGAATCCGACAGCACGACGGCATGGTGTCGGTGGCGGTGGAGAACTCCGGCGGAGCTTCGCTAAAGCTACGCGGAAGATATGGAGGAGGGGGGCGGCTAGGGTTTGGGAGGGGGTGGCCGGCCACTTCAAGGGGGGCAGCCAGCTTGTGGTCTTGGGGTGGCCGGCCCCCTCCCTTTGCCCCTCATTATATAGGTGGATCCCCAAGAGTTGGTCTCCAAGTCTTCGAATAAGACCCGAACCAAAACCTTCCAAAAGGAGGGGAAACCTAGCCAAGCTAGGACTCCCACCAAAAGGTGGGAGTTCCACCTCCCATATGGGGGTGGCCGGCCCCCTAAGGGGAGTCCACTTGGGACTCCTCCCCTACTAGGGTTGGCCGGCCATGGAGGTGGAGTCCCATGTGGACTCCACCTTCCTTGGTGGTTTCTTCCGGACTTTTCTAGAACCTTCTAGAACCTTCCATAGAACCTTCCGCGACATTTTAATTCACATAAAATGACATCCTATATATGAATCTTATTCTCCGGACCATTCCGAACTCCTCGTGATGTCCGGGATCTCATCCGGGACTCCGAACAAATATTCGAACTCCATTCCATATTCAAATACTACCATTTCAACATCCAACTTTAAGTGTGTCACCCTACGGTTCGTGAACTATGCGGACATGGTTGAGTACTCACTCCGACCAATAACCAATAGCGGGATCCGGAGATCCATAATGGCTCCCACATATTCAACGATGACTTTAGTGATCGAATGAACCATTCACATACAATACCAATTCCCTTTGTCTCGCGATATTTTACTTGTCCGAGGTTTGATCTTCGGTATCACTCTATACCTTGTTCAACCTCGTCTCCCGACAAGTACTCTTTACTCGTACCGTGGTATGTGGTCTCTTATGAACTTATTCATATGCTTGCAAGACATTAGACGACATTCCACCGAGAGGGCCCAGAGTATATCTATCCGTCATCGGGATGGACAAATCCCACTCGTTGATCCATATGCCTCAACTCATACTTTCCGGATACTTAATCCCACCTTTATAACCACCCATTTACGCAGTGGCGTTTGGTGTAATCAAAGTACCTTTCCGAGTATAAGTGATTTACATGATCTCATGGTCATAAGGACTAGGTAACTATGTATCGAAAGCTTATAGCAAATAACTTAATGACGAGATCTTATGCTACGCTTAATATGGGTGTATCCATTACATCATTCATACAATGATATAACCTTGTTATTAATAACATCCAATGTTCATGATTATGAAACTAATCATCCATTAATCAACAAGCTAGTTAAGAGGCATACTAGGGACTCTTTGTTGTTTACATATCACACATGTATCAATGTTTCTGTTAATACAATTATAGCATGGTATATAAACATTTATCATAAACATAAAGATATATAATAACCACTTTTATTATTGCCTCTTGGGCATATCTCCAAAAGTCTCCCACTTGCACTAGAGTCAATAATCTAGATTACATTGTAAGGAACCTAACACCCATGGCATTCTGGTGTTGGTCATGCTTTGCCCTAGGGAGAGCTTTAGTCAACGGATCTGCTACATTCAGATCAGTGTGTACTTTGCAAATCTTTACTTCTCCATCTTCGATGTACTCGCGAATCGAGTGGTAACGCAGCTTGATATGCTTCAGCCTCTTGTGTGACCTTGGTTCTTGTGCATTGGCGATGGCACCCATGTTGTCACAAGATATGACTAGTGGGTCCAATGCACTAGGAACCACACCGAGCTCTACAATGAACCTCTTCATCCATACCGCTTCGATGAAGCCTCCGAAGCCGCTATGTACTCCGATTCCGTTGAAGACTTCGCCACCGTGCACCGCTTCGAGCTTGCCCAGCTTACCGCAGACACCATTCAATATAAACACGTACCCGGACCGTGACTTAGAGTCATCAGGATCAGTGTTCCAACTTGCATCGGTGTAACTTGTTACAACGAGCTCTTGGTCACCTCCATAACAAAGAAACATATCCTTAGTTCTTTTCAAGTACTTCAGGATATTCTTGACCGCTGTCCAGTGCTCCATTCCCGGATCACTTTCATATCTCGCTAGTCAAACTAACGAGCATGCGCTATATCCGGTCTTGTACATAGCATGGCATACATAATAGAGCCTACTCGCCGAAGCATAGGGGATCTGATTCATCCTTTCTCTTTCTTCTGCCGTAGCCGGTCCTTGAGTCTTACTCAAGACCTTGCCCGGTAACATAGGTAAAAACCCTTTCTTACTTTCGTCCATTCTAAACTTCTTTAGAATCTTGTCCGGGTATGTACTCGTGATAGCCCTATTAGGCATCTTGATCTATCTCTATAAATCTTGATGCCTAATATATACGATGCTTCACCAAGGTCTTTCATTGAAAAACTCGTTATTCAAATAACCTTTTACACTCGCTTAATAGTTCTATATCATTCCCAATCAATAATATGTCATCTACATATAATATCAGGAATGCTACAGTAGCTCCCACTCACTTTCTTGTAAATACAAGCCTCTCCATGACACTGTATAAACCCGAAGTCTTTGATCACCTTATCAAAGCGTCGGTTCCAACTTCTTGATGCTTGCTTCAGTCCATAGATTGAACGCTGAAGTTTGCATACTTTGTCAGCATTTTTAGGATCGACAAAACCTTTGGGTTGTACCATATACAACTCTTCCTCAATGTCTCCATTAAGGAACGCCGTTTTGACATCCATCCGCCAAATCTCATAATCGAAAAATGCAGCTATTGCTAACAAAATCCTCACAGATTTTAGCTTCGCTACGGGTGAGAAAGTCTCATCGTAGTCAACTCCTTGAATTTGTCGGAAACCCTTTGCGACAAGTCGAGCTTTATAGACAGTAATATTACCATCAACATCTGTTTTTCTCTTGTAGATCCATTTATTCTCGACAGCCTTTCGGCTATCAGGTAAGTCTACCAAAGTCCATACTTTGTTATCATACATGGATCCCATTTCGGATTTCATGGCTTCTTGCCATTTGTTGGAATCTGGGCTCATCATCGCTTCTTCATACGTCGCAGGGTCCTCATCATTGTTATCCACAATCATGATATTTAGACAAGGATCATACCAATCAGGAGTGGCACGTTCCCTTGTCGATCTGCGAGGTTCAGTAGTTTCCTCGTTCGAAGTTTCATGATCATTATCATTAGCTTCCTCTGTTGCCGGTGTAGGCGGTACAGTACAACTTCCGGTACCGCGCTACTCGATCAACGAGTATAGATTCATTAATCTCATCGAGTTCTACTTTTCTTCCAAATCACTTCTTTAGTGAGAAATTCTTTCTCAAGAAAGGTTCCGTTCTTAGCAACAAAGATTTTGCCTTCGGATCCGTGATAGAAAGTGTACCCTATAGTTTCCTTAGGGTATCCTATGAAGACGCATTTTTCCGCTTTGGGTTCTAGCTTGTCCGGTTGTAACTTTTTACATAGGCTTCGCAACCCCAAACTTTAAGGAACGACAGACTTAGGTTTCTTATTAAACCATAATTCATACGGTGTCGTTTCCACGGATTTTGATGGTGCTCTATTTAAAGTGAATGCGGTTGTCTCTAATGCATAACTCCAAAATGATAACGGCAAATCGGTAAGAGACATCATAGAACGAACCATATCTAAGAGAGTTCGATTACGACGTTCGGACACACCGTTTCGTTGTGGTGTTCCCGGCGGTGTCAATTGTGAAAGTATTCCGCATTTCTTTAAATGCATGCCAAACTCATAACTCAGATATTCACCTCCACGATCGGATCGTAGAAATTTGATCTTCTTGTTACGTTGATTTTCTACTTCACTTTGGAATTCCTTAAACTTCTCGAAAGTTTCGGATTTATGTTTCATGAAATAGATATACCCATATCTACTCAGATCATCTGTGAAGGTTAGAACATAACGATAACCACCGCGCGATGCTACACTCATTGGTCCGCACACATCGGTATGTATAATTTCCAATAAGTCAGTAGCTCGCTCCATCATACCAGAAAATGGAGTCTTAGTCATTTTTCCCATTAGACATGCTTCGCATCTATCAAGTGACTCAAAGTCAAGTGTTTCAAGTAATCCATCAGTATGGAGTTTCTTCATGCGTTTCACTCCAATATGACCAAGATGACAGTGCCACATATAAGTAGAATTATCATTCAATTTAATTCGCTTAGCATCAATGTTATGTATATGCGTATCACTACTATCGAGATCTAACATAAATAAGCCATTCTTTTGTGGTGCTCGACCATAAAAGATATTATTCATAAAAATAGAACAACCATTATTCTCGGACTTGAATGAATAACCGTCTTGCATTAAACAAGATCCGGATATAATGTTCATGCTTAACGCAGGTACATAATAACAATTATTTAGGCTTAAAACTAATCCCGAAGGTAGATGTAGAGGAAGTGTGCCGACCGCGATCACATTGACCTTGGATCCGTTTCCAACGCGCATCGTCACTTCATCCTTCAGCAGTTGTCGTTTATTCTTTAGTTCCTGTTTCGAGTTACAAATATGAGCAACCGAACCAGTATCAAATACCCGGGTACTAGAACGAGAACCAAGTGAGATAAACATCTATAACATGTATATCGATATACCTTCTTTCTTCTTCTTGACAAGGCCGCTCTTCGGATCCGCCAAATACTTGGAGCAATTACGCTTCCAGTGTCCCTTCTCCTTGCAGTAATAGCACTCAACATCAGGCTTAGGGCTGTTTTTAGGTTTCATAGGAGGCGTGGCAGCTTTCTTGCCACCCTTCTTGAATTTCCCCTTAGACTTGCCCGGTTTCTTGAAACTGGTGGTCTTGTTGACCATCAACACTTGGTGCTCTTTCTTGATCTCAATCTCAAGCAGCTTTTAGCATGCCAAAGAGTTCAGTGTAACTCCTTGTTCATGTTCTCGCATATTGTAGTTCATCACAAAGTTCTTGTAACTTGGTGGCAGTGATTGAAGGACACGATTAATCCCCGACTCGTTAGGAATCACTATTCCCAAGTCACCGAGTTTCTTCGCATGCCCGGTCATGGCGAGCATGTGCTCACTAATGGAGCTGCCTTCTTCCATCATACAGCTGAAGAAATGTTTCGATGCTTCATAGCATTCCACGGCCGCATGAGTCTCAAAAATAGCTTTCAGCTCATTCATCAACTCATGAGGATCGTGGTGCTCAAAACGTTTTTGAAGATCGGATTCCGGATCGCACAGTGATGGCACACCGAACTTGAGAGTACCGAGTTTTCCGAGTCTCGTAAACAGCTTTTACTTCATCGGTTTCAGTTTCGCAGGAGGGTCACCTAGCGGTGCATCAAGCACATATTGCAGATTTCCGCCGCAGAGGAAGATCCTCACATGACGGAACCAGTCGGTGAAGTTGCTACCGTTGCTCTTAAGCTTTTCTTTCTCTAGGAACTGGTTAAAATTGATTGGGGACGCCATCTCTACAACATATATTTGCAATAGTTTAGACTAAGTTTATGACAAAATGAGTTCAAAATTTTAATTCAACATAATTAAAAATCTAGGTGAACTCCCACTCAAAACAATATCCCTCGCATTGTCTTAGTGATCACACGAACCAAATCTACCGCACCTAAACCCGATCATCACGAGAAAAGGTGTGATTTCAATGGCGAACACTCAAAGTGTTCATCATATCAATCATATGATTCATGCTCTACCTTTCGGTATCATGTGTTCCGAGACCATGTCTCGTACATGCTAGGCTCGTCAAGGCCACCTTAGTATCCGCATGTGCAAAACTGTCTTGCACCCGTTGTATGTACTTATTGAATCTATCACACCCGATCATCACGAGATGCTTCGAAACGACAAGACTTGATAACGGTGCTACTAAGGATGAACACTTTATTATCTTGAGATTTTAGTGAGGGATCATCTTATAATGCTACCGTCGCGATCTAAGCAAAATAAGATGCATAAAAGGATTAACATCACATGCAGTTCATATGTGATATGATATGGCCCTTTTGTCTTTGCGCCTTTGATCTTCATCTCCAAAGCACGGACATGATCTCCATCATCTTCGGGCATGATCTCCATCATCGTCGGCGTAGCGTCAAGGTCAATGACGCCGTCTTCATGATTGTTCTCCATGTAGCAACTATTACAACTACTTTGAAATACAACTCAACATGAAATTTAAAGACAACCATAAGGCTCCTGCCGGTTGCCACAATACAATAATGATCATCTCATACATATTCATCATCACATTATGGCCATATCACATCACCAAACCCTGCAAAAACAAGTTAGACGCTCTCTAATTTGGTTTGCATATTTTACGTGGTTTAGGGTTTTCGATATAGATCTAATCTACCTACGAACATGAACCACAACGGTTATACTAATGTTGTCAATAGAAGAGTAAATTGAATCTTTACTATAGTAGGAGAGACAGACACCCGCAAAGCCTCTTATGCAATACAAGTTGCATGTCGAACGAGGAACAAGTCTCATGAACGCGGTCATGTAAAGTTAGTCCGAGCCGCTTCATCCCACTATGCCATAAAGATGCAAAGTACTCAACTAAAGATAACAAGAGCATCAACGCCCACAAAACCATTGTGTTCTACTCGTGCAACCATCTATGCATAGACACGGCTCGATACCACCGTAGGATAACGTTGCATAGAAAACAAAAAATTTCCTACCGCGAACACGCAATCCAAGCCAAGATGCAATCTAGAAGACGGTAGCAACGAGGGGGTATCGAGTCTCACCCTTGAAGAGATTCCAAAGCCTACAAGATGAGGCTCTTGTTGCTGCGGTAGACGTTCACTTGCCGCTTGCAAAAGCGCGTAGAAGATCTTGATCACGATCGGTTCCGGCGCCACGAACGGGCAGCACCTCCGTACTCGGTCACACGTTCGGTTGTTGATGAAGACGACGTCCACCTCCCGTTCCAGCGGGCAGCGGAAGTAGTAGCTCCTCTTGAATCCGACAGCGACGACGGTGTGGTGTCGGTGGCGGTGGAGAACTCCGGCGGAGCTTCGCTAAAGCTACGCGGAAGATATGGAGGAGAGGGGCGGCTAGGGTTTGGGAGGGGGTGGCCGGCCACTTCAAGGGGGCGGCCAGCTTGTGGTCTTGGGGTGGCCGGCCCCCTCCCTTTGCCCCTCATTATATAGGTGGATCCCCAAGAGTTGGTCTCCAAGTCTTCGAATAAGACCCGAACCAAAACCTTCCAAAAGGAGGGGAAACCTAGCCAAGCTAGGACTCCCACCAAAAGGTGGGAGTTCCACCTCCCATATGGGGGGGTGGCCGGCCCCCTAAGGGGGAGTCCACTTGGGACTCCTCCCCTACTAGGGTTGGCCGGCCATGGAGGTGGAGTCCCATGTGGACTCCACCTTCCTTGGTGGTTTCTTCCGGACTTTTCTAGAACCTTCTAGAACCTTCCATAGAACCTTCCGCGACATTTTAATTCACATAAAATGACATCCTATATATGAATCTTATTCTCCGGACCATTCCGGAACTCCTCGTGATGTCCGGGATCTCATCCGGGACTCCGAACAAATATTCGAACTCCATTCCATATTCAAATACTACCATTTCAACATCCAACTTTAAGTGTGTCACCCTACGGTTCGTGAACTATGCGGACATGGTTGAGTACTCACTCCGACCAATAACCAATAGCGGGATCTGGAGATCCATAATGGCTCCCACATATTCAACGATGACTTTAGTGATCGAATGAACCATTCACATACAATACCAATTCCCTTTGTCTCGCGATATTTTACTTGTCCGAGGTTTGACCTTCGGTATCACTCTATACCTTGTTCAACCTCGTCTCCTGACAAGTACTCTTTACTCGTACCGTGGTATGTGGTCTCTTATGAACTTATTCATATGCTTGCAAGACATTAGACGACATTCCACCGAGAGGGCCCAGAGTATATCTATCCGTCATCGGGATGGACAAATCCCACTCGTTGATCCATATGCCTCAACTCATACTTTCCGGATACTTAATCCCACCTTTATAACCACCCATTTACGCAATGGGCGTTTGGTGTAATCAAAGTACCTTTCCGGTATAAGTGATTTACATGATCTCATGGTCATAAGGACTAGGTAACTATGTATCGAAAGCTTATAGCAAATAACTTAATGACGAGATCTTATGCTACGCTTAATATGGGTGTATCCATTACATCATTCATACAATGATATAACCTTGTTATTAATAACATCCAATGTTCATGATTATGAAACTAATCATCCATTAATCAACAAGCTAGTTAAGAGGCATACTAGGGACTCTTTGTTGTTTACATATCACACATGTATCAATGTTTCGGTTAATACAATTATAGCATGGTATATAAACATTTATCATAAACATAAAGATATATAATAACCACTTTTATTATTGCCTCTTGGGCATATCTCCAACAAACAGATGGATGTAGAATGGCTTCAACCGATGAGTCCAGAGGAGAGGGAACAGTATAATCGAGAGTGCCTCGAAAGTAGTAAGGCCCTGATAGATGCTAACTTCGCAGAGTACATGGCAGAAGAAAAAGCACAAGCTTCGCAGAAGAAGAACAAGAAAGAGGGCAAAAGGAAGGTAGACACCGTAATATCCCCGGTAGGGTTACCCGGAGTAAGGTGGTGGTCCCGGCGAGTCACACCAGGAGCAAGAGAAAGATTTTATTCTGAACAACTAATTTGAATTTGTATGAACAATTTGTATTGGGGTTCCCTTTGTATTGGGGATCCCTTTGTGTTGAACAATTTGTATTGGGGTTCCCTTTGTATTGGGGATGCCTTTGTGTTGAACAATTTGAATTTCTATGAACAATTTGAATTTGTATGAACAATTTGTATTGGGGATGCCTTTGTGTTCAACAATTTGAATTTGTATGAACAATTTGTATGCCACATTTAAGCCATATTTATCATTTTCTCTAGGGTTTAGGGTTTTAGGGTTTTAGGGTTCAATTCAAAATAATTCAAAACATGGTGGAACCTTCCCATGGAGCCTTGTTATGTTACCTACAACCTAGAGAAATAATAATGGAAATGGAAATATAGAGATATGAAGTTTTTATGCCAAAAGCTTCAAAACCACTTCCTAGTCCATGAGCTACTAGATATGAAGATGCAGGGCTTTCTGCTCAATACACCTCCCAAATACCCACTATGCCTACAAACTTTGTCCAAATGAGTCCAAATTCGTCACACTTGTGTATCTTTGAATTGCAAACAATATCTAGTCGGCCAAAAATGTAATATATTGTTCAAATAACACAATTTTACAATTTTTATGCCAAAAGCTTCAATTTCCCTTAGTCCCTTTATTATTTGGGTGCCCCTGTTTTACTTAGTGTTACTCAGTTTTCCCCCTCCGGGCCCACTTGTTTTACTCAGTCGTACTCAGTTTTGCCGTTCCGATAAACATTTCCTCACTTTCCCCCCTCTTAGTTGTACTCAGTTTTCCTAACTTGTACTCACTAGCTGATCTCTGATTGGTCGAGATGTATGTCACACGGATCTTGGTTGGTTGAAAGCTCAACGAACGCTAGCACCGTTCGATCATTTATGATCGGACGGCCTGTATATCTCTCTCTACCATGATGGACGCATACGGAGACAAGAGCAGAGCACATACCTACCAACCCTGGCAGTCGCATATTCCAGTCGCATCTTCCTCTCTCGTATTTCCTCTCTTACTCTGGCGGTCGCGGCGGCGCGGATCTAACCGTGCGTGCGGCAGCGTGCGGCGGCGCGGATATAACCGTGCGTGCGTTGGCGTGCGGCGGCGCGGATCTAACCGTGCGTGCGGCGGCGCGGATCTAACCGTGCGTGCGGCGGCGCGGATCTAACCGTGCGTGCGCCGTGGATCTAAGAGTGCCGGTGCGGATCTAACCGTCAGAAATAGTTGAAATGTCTCTCTCTGTCTCACTTCTCTCTGTCTCACTTTCGTTTCTCTTCTCAGATCTGTTGAATGATGAAGAACACCAAGATGGCGGCCGTGCCGACAGTGGTAATCGGTGCCACGAACATTGAAGCCATCGCCTACAACATCGCTTCGACGGTGCAGACCCAGCCTTCAATGTCGGAGCCTGTTGATGTCTCACTTCCGGTGCCGAGAGTGCAAATCGATGACAAGACGATTGAAGCCATCGTCTACAACCGCGCTGCAAAGCCGCCGATCCAGCCCTCCGCAGATCCGTCGCTGATGAAGTACACCAAGACAGCGGCGGTTCCGACACTGGTCATCGATGCCACGAACATTGAAGCCATCGTCGATAACATCGCTTCAACGGCGGATGGCGCAGATGACCACCCCTCAGCCGCCCGTCGTCCCGGCCTTTCTTGCCCATGGCTGCGCGGCCGTGTTCGACGCCGCAAATTGGGATAAATTATGATAAATTTGTATTTTTCAATTTCCAATTGGGATAAAATTGTTCGAACTACTACCTCCGTCTCAAAAAAGCTTCTCCACGTTCTTGATGTGTCCATGTACATCCGTATGTATGATTTGAATTCTATCCCAACTTGATTGGGAAGATATTGATATGTATTTGATCCGGAGGCTGGTACATGCTTTCACTTTTGGGATCCCTTCACTTTTATAAAATGTTCATGCATGCTAAAATTATCGTGCGCATTACTTAGCACAAGTAGGAAATTGTACGCCAAAATACAGTGCTTAGAGCCACAACAAAATACAGTGGTTAGAGCCATCTACCGAATAACAATTCTATACTAAATCGTCTACCAGAACCACATAACTACTAGGACAGGGATGACACCTAATAAAACTGCACAGATGAATCTACTTTTCTCCTCTCCCATCACTTTAAGTTCATGTTCTAGATTTTCTACCACTTGATCAAATACGGCAAGATTTGTCTCAACTCTCAACTTCTCCTTGCGAATAAGCTCCGAATTCTTCTTTTCTTCCTCCACAGTACGCTTCAGCTCGAATATCATCAGGTTTTTACGGGCCAATTCATCACCTAAATTGGCCACCTTCTCCTCCAAATCCATCCTCTTGCTACACCACTCGGGTTGATTCATCTTGGTATGCAATGTACCATGGATCATCGGCTTGCCTGGCTAACTGTAACAATAATGGAAAAAAGAACAACTGAAATCACTCCAACAGGCCATGGCGGAACTTTCAACGGTAGTACAGAGAGCTGAAGCTAGATACCTGCACTTCCGACGAGGTAGGAGAAGTAGAACATGGCCACGACATGATCGAATCCCCACCCTCGCCGGTGTACCCGCTACGACCAGACATTGAGGACTATTTCGTACCTGCAAACTCCAATAAATTACGTTAACCGAATCGATTAGGGGGCGGGGGAGGCAGAAGCGGAGGTCTTACCAAGCTATACTACCAATTGGTGCGCGGAACAAATCCCGGTCATCGTGGGCGGTGGATCTGCTTGCGGCGGACTTTCTCCGCGGTGGGTACAATGTGTGCGGACGAAACAAGTGCCTGGAGCCGTGGTTGACGTGCAGCGCCGCAGTCCGTCTCGACGCCGCCGGGGACGAGCCGGCGGCGCGACGAGGCGCCGGCGATGGCTGCTTCGTCCGACGGTGGGGAACGAGCTGCGCCGGTTCTCCGGTCTAGGTTAAGAATAATTAATTAGCGAACTTGTTGCTTCTCTCTATGATATTCTCTAAAGACATATATCGGAGCGGCAATATGTGTCTTTTCCTCGAAAAATAGACGACCCCACTCGGTCATTGGCTGCGGAGGCCCCACGGAGCGGCAATATATGTCTTTTCCTCGAAAAATATACGACCCCACCGGTCATTGGCTGCGGAGGCTCCACGGAGCGGCAATATATGATTTTCTCTAAATAAATAGACGACCCCACTGGTCATTGGCAGCGGCAGCCCCACAGAGCGGCAATATATGTCTTTTCCTGAAAAATATACGACCCCACTGGTCATTGACTGCGGCAGCCCTATAGAGCGGCCCCATTTGTCATTGGCAGCAACGCGTATAAAATCATGACATAAAACGGCCCACACGTCAGCGATAGATGGATGGCTGCTCCGACGTGTCTCCTGACCCTACCCGTCAGCACGAGACGGTCAGGGAGGAGCTGCCCATGTGCGGCCCCACCCGGTCAAACTAACGGTCAAGGCCTCTGACCTGACGGCTACCGGCCGTTCCAGCACTTGTGCGTATTTCAAACTAGAGGAGGGGAAAACTGAGGAAAAACTAAGGGACTGGGGAAAACTGAGTACAACTAACGAACCAGGGGCATGAAAATAGAAATCCCTAAAAAGAATAATTTCTGAAGTGACATGCTACCAACATCATCTTGATCAATACTATTGTAAAGCATATGAGATGAATGAAGTGACTCAAAGCAATGGTCTATAGTTTGCTAGCAAAAAGATAATGAATAAACAACTGAATCATATAGAAAAAACTTTTCATGAATAGTACTTTCAAGACAAGCATCAAAAAGTCTTGCATAAGAGTTAACTCATAAAGCAATAGATTCTTAATAGAAGGTTTTGAAGCAACACAAAGGAAGATTTAAGTTTCAGCAGTTGCTTTCAACTTTCAACATGTATATCTCATGGATAATTGTTCAACACAAAGTAATATGATGAGTGCAATAAGCAAGCATGTAAGAATCAATGCACACAGTTGACACAAGTGTTTGCTTCTAAGATAGAAAGAAGAAGGTAAACTGACTCAACATAAAGTAAAAGAAAGGCCCTTCGCAGAGGGAAGCAGGGATTAAATCATGTGCTAGAGCTTTTGAAGTTTTGAAATCATAAAGAGAGCATAAAAGTAAAGTTTTGAGAGGTGTTTGTTGTTGTCAACGAATGGTAGTGGGCACTCTAACCCCCTTGTCAAACAGACTTTCAAAGAGCGGCTCCCATGAAGGACGTTATCTCTACCAGCATGGTAGATCATCCCTCTTCTCTTTTGTTTACAAGTGTATTTTAGTTTTATTTATAGATGACACTCCTCCCAACCTTTTTCTTTCACAAGCCATGGCTAACCGAATCCTCGGGTGCCTTCCAACATTTCACATACCATGGAGGAGTGTCTATTGCAAAATTAAGTTGCTTACTGATGAATCAGGGCAAAACATGTGAAGAGAATTATTAATGAAAGTTAATTAATTGGGGTTCGGCACCCCGTTGCCAGCTCTTTTTGCAAAATTATTGGATAAGCGGATATGCCACTAGTCCATTGGTGAAAGTCTGCCCAACAAGATTGAAAGATAAAACACCACATACTTCGTCATGAGCTATAAAACATTGACACAAATAAGGAGTAATAAAGTTTTGAATTGTTTAAAGGTAGCACATGAAGTATTTACTTGGAATGGCAGAAAAATACCACATAGTAGGTAGTTATGGTGGACACAAATGGCATAGGTTTTGGCTCAAGGTTTTGGATGCACGAGAAGCATTCCCTCTCAGTACAAGGCTTTGGCTAGCAAGGTTGTTTGAAGCAACACAAGTATAAACCGGTACAGCAAAACTTACATAAGAACATACTGCAAGCATTATAAGACTCTACATTGTATTCCTTGTTGCTCAAACACTTTTACCAGAAAATATCTAGACCTTAGAGAGACCAATCATTCAAACCAAATTTCAACAAGCTCTACGGTAGTTCTCCACTAATAGGTTTAAACTACATGATGCAAGAGCTTAAACATGATCTACTTGAGAGCTCAAAACAATTGCCAAGTATCAAATTATTCAAGACAATATACCAATTACCACATGAAGCATTTTCGGTTTCCAACCAAATAGCAATAAGTGCAGCAACTTTTAACTTTTGCCATGAACATTAAAAGTAAAACGAAGAACACCAATGTTCATATGAAAAAGCGGAGCATGTCTCTCTCCAACACAAGGATTGCTAGGATCCGATTTATTCAGAGAATGAAAAAAAGCACACAGACGCTCCAAGTAAAGCACATAAGATGTGACGGAATAAAAATATAGTTTCACTAGAGGTGACCTGATAAGTTGTTGATGAAGAAGGGGATTCCCAAGGCATCCCCAAGCTTAGATGCTTGAGTATTCTTGAAATATGCAGGGATGAACCATGGGGGCATCCCCAAGCTTAGACTTTTCACTCTTCTTGATCATATTATATCATCCTCCTCTCTTGATCCTTGAAAACTTCCTTCACACCAAACTCAAAACAATCTCATTAGAGGGTTAGTGCATAATCAAAAATTCACATGTTCAGCAAGGACACAATCATTCCCAACACTTCTGGACATTAGCCAAGGTTACTGAAATTTAATGGAGCAAAGAAATCCACTCAAACACAGTAAAAGAGGCAATGCGAAATAAAAGGCAGAATCTGTCAAAACAGAACAGTCCGTAAAGACGAATTTTTTCGAGGCACTTATCATGCTCAGATGGAAAAAGCTCCAGTCGAATGAAAGTTGCGTACATATCTGAGGATTACTCATGAATTTTTTCAAGATTTTTAGATTTTTCTACAGAGAGAACAACTCAAAACCGTGACAGCTAAAAATCTGTTTCTCCGCAGAAATCCAAATCTAGTATCAACTTTCTATCAAAGACTTTACATGGCACAAAAATGAAATAAACATGATAAGGAGAGGTTGCTACAGTAGTAACAACTTCCAAGACAGAACGAAACAGTAGCAAAATAAAAACATGGGTTATCTTCCAAGAAGTGCTTTCTTTATAGCCATTAAGATGGGCTAAGTAATTTTAATGATGCTCTCGCAAGAAATAAGAGTTGAAGCAAAAGAGAGCATCAAAAGCAAATAAGAAACACTTTTAAGTCTAACCCACTTCCTATGAAAAGGAATCTTGTAAATAAACAAGTCATGTAAGCATAATGCAATAAGCATAGGAAAACAAGACAAGCGCAACTTCAAAAATTTTCAGCAAAAAGAGAGGTGTTTTAGTAACATGAAAATCCCTACAACCATATTGTCCTCTCTCATAAAGATTTTTAGTAGCATCATGAACAAACTCAACAATATAACTATCACATGAAACATTCTTATCATGAGCTACATGCATAAAATTATTACTCTCCACATAAGCATAGTCATTACTATTAATTGTAGTGGGAGCAAATTCAATAAAATAGCTATCATTATTATTCTCATCACCATAATCATCATATATATGAGGCATATTGTAATCATAATTAATTTTCTCTTCAATAGTAGGTGGACTGAAAATATGATAGTCATCATTGTAATCATCATATATAGGAGGTAAAGTATCATCAAAGTAAATTTTCTCCTCCATGCTTGGGGAACTAAAAATATCATGCTCATCAAAACCAGCTTCCCCAAGCTAAGAATTTTCCATAGCATTAGCAGTAATTGCATTCATACTAATAACATTGCTACTAGCATGCAGATAAGGTTCGATAGGTTTTTTAATTTTAGCATCAAACCATTCATGTCTTAGCTCAGGAAAAAGATTAAAAAGCTCACTAATTTTTTTGTTGTTTTCAATTATGCATAACTAGTGAAAAATAAAAACAAGAAACAAAAAGATGCAATTGCAGAATCTAAAGGAAATAACTTCGAGCCCTCACACACCGGCAACAGGGCTAGGAAATAGCTTAGTAGTCGGGGGATGTGAATACCTTTTACCTTACCTCCCCGGCAACGGCGCCAAAAAATAACTTGATGTCTACGCACGCTTCTATTCCTGTAGACAGTGTTGGGCCTCCAAGAGCAGAGGTTTGTAGAACAGCAGCAAGTTTCCTTAAGTGAATCACCCAAGGTTTATCGAACTCAGGGAGGTAGAGGTCAAAGATATCCCTCTGAAGCAACCCCGCAATTAAGATACAAGAAGTCTCTTGTGTCCCAAACACACCTAATACACTTGTCAGATGTATAGGTGCACTAGTTCGGCGAAGAGATAGTGAAATACAAGTAATATGGATGATTATAAGTAGTAATTCCAATCTGAAATAAAAATGGCAGCAAGCGAACATGTAGCAAAACTTGTTGGAAACGGTGTTTCAATGCTTAGAAACAAGGCCTAGGGATCATACTTTCAATAGTGGACACTCTCAACAATGATCACATAATTGAATAAATAAATGCTACTCTCAAACACTCTCTTGTTGGATAACAAACACCATTCATTGTGTAGGGCTGCAAAAGCACACCTCAAGCCGGAGTAAACAAGCTCCACAACGTCATAAAGGAATCACACACGATGCACACACTATCACCATCACACCGTGGAGAGTGACTCCGGAGTTCATATTAAAGTAACCTCTAGAGTGCATAATAGACAAGAGTAACATCTACATATTCAACTAGATTACAAAGCTCATGATCACATAAAGATCACACCATGGGAGAGAGAGATGAACCACATAGCTACCGGTAGAGCCCTCAGCCTCGGGGGAGAACTACTCCCTCCTCATCATGGGAGTCAGCAGCGGCGATGAAGATGGCGGTGGTGTCGATGGAGATGGATTCCGGGGGCACTTCCCCGTCCCGGCGGCGTGCCGGAATAGAGACTTCTGTCCCCCGAACTTGGCTTCGTGATGGCGGCGGCTACGTAACTTTTCGTGGAATATGACTGATTGTTTTAGGGTTTTCGCATCTAGGAGAATATATAGGCGGGAAGGGCGGCCTCGGAGGAGTCCCGAGGGGCCCACCCCACATGGCGGCGCGGCCAGGGGTGGTGTCGCGCCCCCCTATGGTGTGGGAGCCCCTTGGCCCTTCTCTGGCTCTCTAGATCCGTCTCGGAAAAATATCGACTTCTGTCTTCGTGGGGTCCAATTCCGAGAATATCTCCTGTGTAGAATTTCTGAAACCAAAAACAGCAGAAAACAGGAACTGGCATTTCGGCATCTTGTAAATAGGTTAGTCCGGGAAAATGCATAAAAATGATATAAAGTATGAATAAAACATGTAGGTATTGTCATAAAACTAGCATGGAACATAAGAAATTATAGATACGTTGGAGACGTATCACGCGCCATGTCGAGGAAGGCCCACGCCTTCGCCTGGGCGTCCTCCTGGGCCTTCCTGGCCATCTCCTCCAGCGCGGAGGCGTGCGGAGGCGCGCGGCGTCTCGGCGAGGTGCGGCCATTTGGCCAGCTCCTCGAGGTCGTTGAGCTCGCGGGATGCCGCCAGCGCTGCCTGCAGCTCAGGGTCGTCGTCCTCCTCCTGCTGGGGCTAGGGCTGGGGATGGGGCTGGGCCTGTGGCGCTTGCGCTCGCGCCACCGTGGGCTCATTGATGTAGAGGCCGCCGTGTTGGCGGCCAGCCCGCCTAGCAGGCGTGCGCGGCTGCGCGCGAGGCCTCGTCGTCGCCGAGGTGAAGCACGTGTGCATGCGCGCATCGTGCTCCACCTCGAACCACAAGTCCCAGTTGGGACTTGTGTCGCCGTAGGCGGGGTTGTCCCGGAGGTCCGCCGGTAGCTGCGTGCGGCACCTCCGGATCTTCGCGATGCGGTGCGGCCGGAGCCCGGGATCGGCGGCACCGGGACCCGATCTAGGCTCAGGTGTCAGCCGTGGGGAGGTGCACGTCACCCCATGTCAATCGGACGCCGGCATCCCAGAACATCTGCGCCACCGCTACGGTGACGTAGATCCGGTCACGGATGGGAGCCGGTGGCCCCATCTCAAACGCGGGCGGTTCGCCGGCTGCTGCCGGACTCGTGATCGTTGGCGGACGGCTCGAACTCCCTCGGGGCCATGGCGGTGCGGAAGGTCGAGATCGTGCGTGCGGTCGGAGTGGAAAGTGTGGACTAGATAGGGACAGTCCCCCTCCCCAGTCCACATTTAATAGGACTGGGGCACCGATAGGTGGGCCAGCCACGCGGACCAGGCAGACACGCGAGGACGCCGCGTGCCATCCGCGGTCACGCAAACCTGACCCAGATTTGGACCAGGTTTGGGTCGTCCCGGACACTCGCAGCCATCCGCATTTGCGATGCGTGGCCGCGTTGGATCACGGATTTATCCGGTTAGACTCATCCGAACGCGCGGACGCGGGATGGGTCACCGCGTTGGAGATGCCCTAAACCACGACATCACTGGCCTCATCACCGGCAAGGGGAAATGCACGCATGCAGCTAGCATCCGGACAAAGAGGGCCACGTAGGCTGCCAGATTGTCCTCGGTTTACATACCGAATACGAAACATCTCTACTATTTGCAGACAAACGTATAGCAGTCTCCACCACCTCAAGTCTAGTTCAATCTCGTCATACTCTCGCCGGCCATTAGGGCCTTAGGGCATGTACAATGGTAGAGAAGGCATGCCTTTCCTTATTCCGCCACATCAGCTAGAGAAGTGTGGTGACCCTGCATATCACTGCATGTTGTAGTATGCCAGTCGTTGATATAACATTCGCGAAGTACCAATCCGCAAATATTACATCCCTCAGAGTAGTACAACAGAACATAGCTGGTCCATAACTCATTCATACATTATTACAAACCAAATGTATACATCATCTTGGAGCTCCTCCTGGGTCCAGAGAGGAATACTCCTGGGTTCGAGGTGAACCCGGCTTAGCTTACAATATAAAAATATGAGCAGGTTATACATTTATTTCCTTCCGAGCAGCTAAATATTAAGGAGTTCGTACTGCTCTGTTACTACTAACTCTAAGGTATTTCAGGCTTGGTTTCCTTCTGATGTCTCCCCGTTTCCGTAGACAATGAGATAGTCTACACCTTCTATTCCGCCTGAGAGGCTAGGCTCCTCATAGTAGATCTCCTCGGCTCCACCTGGTCCATCAGCTGTCTCCTCGAGGTGGTTCAGACATTCTAAGCAAGGGATTATAAGAGGTATGAGTACGAGCGTACTCAACAAGTTCATAATCGGAAAGAGGTGTTTAATGCACTAGCTACGATACTAGACCAGGAAGTCTAATACCAATGCATGTTTTAATAACCATTTCTTTAAACGGTTGCTTTTATTTAGAAGAACTATGTCCGTCAGCCTTCACCGGTTTACTAGAACTTCATGGAGTTCCTTTCCAACAGCGTTTGCAGTTCCAAATCCTGGAACAGGGAGTGACAGGTCACGATTCATTACACTCTGCAGAGGTGTGTTGCTTTACCCATAAGAGATCTTAACCTTGGTGCCAACGGGGCAGCTTTCCCGTCCAGACTTCCGTTGGTGTGAGGCCCGGTATAAGGTCTTAGCCAATTATACTCCTCCGCTACCTCACACACCCACCCTTTGTTGCAATCCCCGACCCTGGGTCCTTGCCGGTGCATTTATACCAATTGTGGATAGCCCCCGACCACGACGTCAATTCAGAGCTCTACCATAAATTCCTTCGCCGGTAGATGCAACCCATCATAGACCACATTACCGCGGGGAATTAGAATGGGATCCCCACCCACCGCTTGTCCTTCTCTGGATCAAGTGTCTACGGTAAGCGCATCTGTTGATGAACGAGAGGTGGAAGTACAGTTGACTACTCCGTCCCACTCCAGATCTTATGGTTAACACGAGTTTACGACACAAGAATCACTGGACGACATTGGTTGTTTAATCCTAGATGGATATAAACCCATTGCAATGGAACCTCCACCATATCAACACATACCATGGTTCCATTCCCACCACATAGTCATATTCGTAGTTATGAAAATAGTACTTTTGCTTTTCATGCAAGAGTGGTAAGTATAGTACTTTGCAAGTAATTTGGTAAAAAAAATACTCAAATGAAATGAGCAAGCGATGAACTTGCCTGAAGACTGCAAAGTGTTGCAGTTGGAAGGTGTGGACTGACCCTTGTCCTTTGTTTCTGAAAGATAGCATCATTGTCCAATAAGGGCAATGGTTAAAGAAGCAAATATGCATGCTTTTCAGTTTTAGGGTTTAGTTCCCCCCTTCCCGGTGTTTTATCATTTCATGTCAGAGGTGATTACTAAGAACAATTTCAAGATGACTCCTTAAGAGTAAATTACTACCTTGGAATATTGCCAAGGTTTTTTTAAGTCCAAATGAATTTATGGACTTATTTTATCATTAAAAATGTAATGGTTGATTTTTAATGATAAAGATATTCATTTCTTGTATTTAATTATGACTTCATTTTTACTTGTCTCAAAATTTCTATTTCATATTTTATTATGATAGAGAATTTTATTTTGAGTGGTTTCCATATTTTTATTTATTTTTTTAGAGCTATTTTTATTTTCTAAAAATTCTGGAAAGATTCACTTATTTGGCAAATTTTGAAATGGCCAAAATGCCCCTCGGGCCCACCTGTCAGGCAGCCCGAGCTGGTTAGGTTGGACCAGCCCGTTGGGCTCGGTCCAACCGACCCAGACGCGCTCGTCACCTCCTCTACGCCTAACCCTAGCTCTCCCCCGCCTCTCTGGCGATTTGCGGTCGCCGCTGCCGTCGCCGATTTATCCCGGCCGCCTTCGGCCATCTCCGGCGATGAGATGGGTCGCGGATGAACTTCCGCTCGATGGTGCACCTATCGGTCCGTGTTGATTTGGCATTCGTCGTCGTCACCGCTCGTCCCCAACTCCTCTGCCACACGGCCGCACGGATCTGTGGCAATTCGCCGCCCGCCGGTGCTCCTGGTGATGTGGCGCCGCCATGAGCCCTGCCGTGGTGGTACTGGGCGCTGCGGCGTTGCCGTGGCCTGGCCTGGCTTGGCCTGGCGCCACTGTGCCCCCGGCGTGTGCCGCCGTGGCCGCCATGGCCGCGTTCCTCGATTGCTCGCCTGTAAGTGCCCTTCTTCATCTCTCTCTCATTTGTTCCTCCTCCTTCTTCTAGCTTGAGCTGCGGCTGCTCCTCCTCATGGAGAGGCCATGTCGTGCTGCTGCTACTGCTCTCTTGGCTCTTTGTTGTGCTTCTTGTTGCTTCGTGCGTATGCTGTTATGCCTCTTCGCTGTCGTGATGTGCTAAGCTCGCCGCTATTGCTCTACTGCATGGCCTAGCTCTATTGTTGTGCTTATGCTGGTGCTCTCCTCTCTCTGGGTTATGCTTGTGTGCTTGCCATTCTTGCTGCTGTAGCTCATGAGCACTTGCTCATGTGTATCCTGTGATGCTCATGGCCTGCTAGGTTGGTCCTGTTGTTGCTTCTGTTGCTAGGCTATCATGTATATTCATATTCTTGACCCCTGGCTTGATTACAATGAGTAATCCTTGCATTCTGCAAGAACCAGTGCATCTGATGTGTTGCTCATTGAGATGTGATTCATGGTGATGCTCCATTCATCATGATTGTTGGCTAGATAGCTCCATCCCTTGATGGTTTGCTACTGGATATGCTTGATTTGATTATTCATGATGCAGTTGTTGCTTAACTGTGGCCATTTCCTATAATTGGTTCATGTATTGGTGCTAGGCTTGAATCTAGCATGCGTCAGCATGCTCTAGCATGCACTGTCAAGCCCTGGTGATCATATAATCACCAGTTGCTTGATGATTGGCTTCTGATCCATGATCTATGCCTCACTGGGGCTCCTCCTTGTGTCTGTGTGGTGCTCAAATCTGTGATGATGCTTGCTTGTACTTGCTCAAGCATCTGCTGATGCTTGAAGTGATCCATTGGATCGTATGCAGGTTCTGGTGCATGGTTTAATTCTGTATTTCATTTATTTGTGTAATCTTGATTTATTGTATGGATAAATGATGTGAACTGCTTGGCAGTGATGATCTTACATGCATATGTGCAATAACTGGATGGAAACCAACATGTGTTGGCACCTCCTATGATGCTTGAACTCCTTGGAGTGATGATATGATGCTCTAGTTGGCTTTTATGGATGGCTGGGTAGTTGTTGTGACCCTAGCAGTGCATGACTTGCTAGTTATGGTTGCTCCTACCCCTTCTGTATATTTTTGTGCAATATTGCTGGCAGACATTCATGTGCTTCTGATACGTCCATTTTGCATCACTATTTTATATCATAATTTACTGTTATTCATTGATATATTTCATATTTAGAGATGATACTTATGTTATTTCACCTATTTTGCATGTTTCATGATTATTGGAGAATTACTCACCAGAGTCAGAATTCTGCTGGAAAAAGTACCGTGAGGATACAATATTTCTGAAGATCAACAATTGACGAAAAATATACCGAAGCTCCTATTTTCCCAGATGACGGAGCCAGCCAAAAGGGGAGGCCGAGGAGGGCCGCCATGGGCCCTCCCCATAGGCCGGCGCGGCCACCAGGGCCGGCGCACCGCCACGTGGGGAGGGGGCCCACGACCCCCTCGGCCATCGCCCTTTCGCGTACTTCATCTCCCAGAAACCCTAAGGTGCGACAGAACATCGAGGATAGTCATAGCCGCCTCCTCGGGCGGAAAACACCAGAGAGAAAAGAGCTCTCCGGCAGGCAAAAATCTGCCGGGGAAATTCCCTCCCGGAGGGGGGGGGGATCGTCGCCACCGTCACCGTCATCGAGCTGGACTTCATTGGGATCATCATCATCATCTCCACCACCGACACCGTCATCTCCACCGCTGCACCTCGTCTCCGCATGTAACATCTAGGGTTGAATCTTGATTATTTCATAGGGGAAACTCTCCCGGTGTTGATTACTCCTTGTTATTGATGCTATTGAGTGAAACCATTGAATCAAGGTTTATGTTCATATTGTTATCCATCATCATATCACCTCTCATCTTGTTCCATATGATGTCTTGTGAGTAGTTTGTTTAGTTCTTGAGGACATGGGTGAAGTCTAAATGTTAGTAGTGAACTATGTTGAGTAATATTTAATGGTTTGATATTTAAGTTGTGGTGTTATTCTTCTAGTGGTGTCATGTGAACATCGACTACATGATACTTCACCTTTATGGGCCTAGGGGAATGCATCTTGTATTCGTTTGCTAATCGTGGGGTTGCCGGAGTGACAGCAACCTGAACCCCCGTTGGTATATCGATGCATGAGGGATAGCAAGATCTCAGAGTTTAAGGTTGTGGTTAGATTTATCTTAATTACTTTCTTGTATTTGCGGATGCTTGCAAGGGGTTTAATCACAAGTATGTATTAGTCCTAGGAAGGGCGGTGCATTAGCATAGGTTCACCCACACAACACTTATCAAAACAATGAAGATTAATCGACTATATGAAGCGAAAGCACTAGACTAAATTCTCGTGTGTCCTCAAGAACGTTTGGTCATCATAAGTAAACAAACCGGCTTGTCCTTTGTGCTAAAAAGGATTGGGCCACTTGCTGCAATTATTATTCTCGCATTTTACTTACTTGTATTTTATTTATCTGCTATATCAAAACCTCCTGAAAACTTGTCTGTGAGCATTTACAGTGAATCCTTCATCGAAACTGCTGCTCCTCGTTGGGTTCGACACTCTTATTTATCGAAAGTACTACGATACACCCCCTATACTTGTGGGTCATCAGCTTCCAGTATAATTGATGTTGAAATGAAAATAGACATATATCTGTCTATAATCTGATGGTTTAGCTAGATGTGTGGTGCTAGGTGAGTCTGGGTTGGTTAGTTAGGGATCAAATCTTTGCTGGATTACTTTGGTTAACTCCATGACAATTATGTTGGCTTAACCAATGTTCCCTTGGATGATTTCCTACTAGCTTTTCCCTTATTTTACTTGCACCAAATGGTTGTGTGCCAAATGATGATATAAATAGGGTAACTTCACCCCGTGGCTTGTGTGGCTTATGCATATGCTTGATTATTATGAGCAAAACAAAGCTTGCTCATGATTCTCGGGTTATACCTCACTCCAGCTCCTAGACAAAGGTGTTGGTGTAGAGGATTTGCTTCTGGATGGTTTGTTTGCTTGCCCTGCTCCTCCTGGCTAGCTTGTGCTTGATCTACTCCATGGTGTCTTGATCAACAGTGAGCAGTTCTTGGTGGAACTGTTTCTGGATGGTTTGCTGGTTATGTGTTCTTCCTGTTCTTGTGTTCTTACCCTGGTGAAGCTTCTGTCGATGAGCTGCTAGGGTTTGCTGGTGAAAAGCTTTTATACTCTTCTTCTCTTCACTCCTTTGGTCGACAGCAAACCTGGTCACTTTGGTGACCCTCCACTGGCATGTGTGTGTTGTTGAGCATGCAGCGGGCCTTGTGAGCTGCATGTGAGCTCCCCTGGTTGGAACTTGAGCTTTTGATGGAACAGCTCGGCAGGTTTTTGGTATTATCCACCAAATTTCCATTTCTTCCCTAACCTGCCAAGTGGCATTGCCACTTGGCATAATCTATGTGTTTGTCTTTGTTGTTTCTCTATGCAGGGTTTAAGAAGATGATCAAGAAGATCTTCAACAATTGTTGATCAAGATTTCTTGAATAATTAGCTAGCTTAGCCATATATCATTATTTGTACTTTTCATTTTTCTTTTTCATTTTATTCAATTTCTGTAATGTGTTGTAATATTATAATTCATATGGATATTGTAAATGACATTGTATTCTGTGTGATAATCAATAAAGCTCAAGGTTTTCTCTAATGAGCTTTAATTATATATTCTTTTGTTTTGTATTCTTATTTATTCAATTGTTTATTGAATTATCCATATTTGAATTATAAATACATAATTAATGTTTGAATTTGAAATTCAAACATTTCTTGTTTGAATTCAATCATGCAACTTAAATTGAGAAAGAAGTTGTCCCCCTCTCTTCTCGAAAACCCTAAGTGTTGACTAATAGGTTCAAGTTTATCGCACTCTCGAAACCCTAATCCTGAATGGTGTCGAGAGAGAAACTTGTCCCCCTTTGATGCAGTTTTTTTAATAAAAGCGCGAAATTTCCCCAGATTTTACGATGCAATGCACATCCCTTTCTAAATTCTACCCCTCGATTGTCTGTGAACCTGGGATATTATAGCCTTTCCCCCTTAAAGAAAACTTTGTCTCGAAGTTGTGGTTGTAGTACCTGAACAGTTATGGATATGACTTCCTCAAATCATCCTCCTTCTCCCAGGTGGCTTCTCTCTCAGGATGATGCTTCCACTATATCTTGCAGTACTTTATTTCTCTATTCCTGAGTTGTTTCCACTTTTCCTCAAGAATTTTAGTTGGCTTCTCGATATAAGTCAAGTCTGGTTGAAGATCTAGCTCGTCATGAGATACTGGCTCATCTGGTGTCTCCAGACATCTTCTAAGTTGTGACACATAGAATACATTGTGTACCTGTGCTAACCTTCTCGGTAGTTCCAATTCAAAGGCTACCCCTCGGTTCTGACTCAATATCTTGAAAGGTCCGATGTATCTAGGGCGAAGCTTTCCCTTTACTCCGAATCTCTGAAGACCTTTCATCGGACTTACTTTAAGGTATACCATGTCTCCAACTTTTGGTTCCCATGTCCTTCTCTTTTGATCTGCGTAACTCTTCTGTCGGCTCTGAGCTATCTTGAGTCTGTCCCTTATGACATCAATGATCTGTTGTTTTTCCTTAACATAATCTGGGTCAATCTCCTTGCTTGAACCTGTTTCATACCAACAAATTGGTGATCTACACTTCCTTCCGTACAGAGCTTCAAACGGTGCCATCTTGATGCTTCTTTGATAGCTGTTGTTGTAAGAAAACTCTGCTAATGGTAAGTGTTCCTCCCATGATCCTCCGAAGTCTAGGGCAGAAGCCCTAAGCATGTCTTCCAGTATCTGGTTCGTCCTTTCTGTTTATCCTCCCGTCTGAGGATGATAAGTTGTGTTGTAATCCAATTTTGATCCTAAAGCTTCGTGAAGTTGCTTCCAGAAAACTGATGTGAACACAGATCATCGATCTGACACTATTTTCTTGGGAACTCCATGCTTACTCACAATCTCTTTGATATAAAGATCTATAAGTTTCTCACCTTTGTCTTGTTAATTTACTGCTAAGAAGTGTGCACTTTTCGTCAACCGGTCCACGATTACCCATATCATATCCTTCTTTTTATTTGTCATGGGTAGTCTGGTGATAAAATCCATTCCTATCTCTTCCCATTTCCATTCTGGGATTGGTAAAGGTTGCAATAGTCTTGTTGGACTTTGATGTTCTGCCTTCACCCGTTGACAGGTATGGCATTCCGCCACATATTGTGCAATTTCTCTTCATGTTATTCCACCAGAACAACTCTTTTAGATCCATGTACATCTTTGTACTTCCTGGATGGATTGAATACGGTGTTTGATGTGCTTCTCTGAGTATAACTTCCTTAATCTTGGTGTTCTCTGGAACACAAATCCTTTTCTGGAACCATAACGATCCAGACTCTCCTCGGTGGAATTCTGATGGTCTTCCTTCATCAATCCTTCTCATTTCCTCCATGATAAATGGATCATCAAGTTGACCCATGATAATCTCATTTCTTAAGTTCACATTTAATTCATCTGCAACTTGTAGTGCTGATAGTCCCTCATGTGCTTCCTTCTCCCAAAGTTGTATCTGTGCTTGGCTTATTTCCTTTTTTCAACTCTGGTGCTATTTCTTGTTCCACTCCTCCGGTACTCTTTCTACTTAAGGCATCAGCTACAACGTTAGCCTTTCCTGGAGTGTAGTTGATGGTCAGGTCATAAACCTTGATTAACTCAAGCCATCTTTTCTGTCTCATATTCAGTTCCTTTTGAGTGAAGAAGTATTTGAGACTCTTGTGATCTGTATAAAGCTCACGCTTGGCTCTATAAAGAAAATGTCTCCAAGTTTTCAGTGCAAATACAACTGCTGCTAGCTCTAGGTCATGTGTTGGATAGTTAACTTCATGAGGTCTGAGTTGCCTTGATCCATAAGTTATCACTTTCCGATCCTGCATGAGTACGCAACCTAGTCCATGCTTGGATGCGTCAGAATACACGGTGTAATCCTTGCCAACTTCCGGAACTCCTAACACCGGTGTTGTGGTAGGTTTCTCCTTCAGAGTCTGAAAGCTCTGCTCACACTCATCAGACCACACGAATGGTGTGTTCTTCCTTAACAACTTAGTCATTGGCCCTGCTATTTTGGAGAATCCTTCGATGATTCTTATGTAGTATCCTACCATTCCTAAGAATCCTCGGATTTCCTTGACATTCTTAGGTGCTTCCCATTCTAAAACTGCTGCTACCTTACTTGGGTTTACTGCTATTCCATCCTTGCTGATGACATGTCCAAGAAATTCTACTTGATCTAGCCAAAACTCACACTTGCTGAATTTTGCATAGAGTTGATGTTCTCTTTGTGTTTGCAACACTGTCCTAAGATGCTCTGCATGTTCAGCTTTATCCTTGGAATATATCAAGATATCATCGATGAACACGATGACAAACTTGTCGAGATATGGCATGAAGATCTTATTCATGAGATTCATGAATATTGCTGGGGCATTGGTTAACCCAAAAGGTACGACTAGGTACTCATGATGCCCATACCTTGAAACAAAGGCAGTTTTCGGAACATCTTCCTTCTTGATCTTTATCTGATGGTATCCTGATCTCAGATCAATCTTGGAAAAGACTCCTGCTCCTCTAACTTGATCAAACAGATCTTGTATTCTGGGAAGTGGATACTTGTTCTTGGTAGTAACATTATTCAAGTTCCTATAATCTCCGCACATCCTTCGGCCTCCATCCCTTTTTGTCCACGAATATAACTAGTGATCCTCAAGGTGAAATACTTTCTTGTATGAATCCCTTTTGTTCTAAGTCATCTAATTTCTATTTGAGTTCCTTCAACTCCTTAGGTCCCATCTTGTATGGTGCCTTAGCAATCGGGGGTGTTCCCAGAATTAAATCGATAGTAAACTCTATCTCCCTATCTGGTGGCATTCCAGGTAATTCCTTTGGGAAAACATCTTGGAATTCATTGACTACTGGGATGTCCTCAAGATTCACTTCCTTCATGCTATTCAACTGTAACTCAACTTGAATCTGAGTATGTTTGTCTCCTTGATAAATCATCCTTCCTCCATCTGGGCTTTTCAAAAACATTGTCTTGTTGGCACAATCTATCAAGGCTCTGTTTGCCTCTAACCAGTTCATACCAAGAATGACATCTATGTCCTTCATAGGTAGAACGAATAGGTCTGCGTCAAACGCACATTTATGGATCATAATGACTTGCTCCTGCTTAATATGGGTAACTACTATCGTCCCCCCCGCAGATAGTATGGTGATAGGTGTTTCTAACTTAGTGCAACTAATCCCATGTTTGATGATGAATTGTTGAGAAATGAATGATGTTGTTGCACCGGTATCAAAAAGTACTTTGCTAGGGTGAGTGAGTATCTGAAGCGTACCTATGACTGCTTGATCCGAGTTTATCACCTCCTCCAGGCTGGTACAGTTTAACTTTCCGAAGGGCTTCTTATTTTTCCAGTTCCCTCCGGAATTCCCACTACGATTTCCTCCTCCCCCTGACTATCCTCCTCCATTATTTATCTTGGGGCAATCCTTCAGCATGTGCCCTTCCTGGCGACAACCAAAACATATCACTTTTGGCTTCCTACAATCCTTCGAGAAATGTCCTTTGAATCCACAACTGCGGCAAACGATCTGGGCCATAAACTGGTCATTTGAACCCCTCTTTTTGTTATTGTTGTTGTTGTTGTTGTTGTTGTTGTTGTTGTTGTTGTTGTACCTCGGCTTGAAACTCAAACTGGTATTGAGCTTGTTGCTGATAAACTTCTTTGGCTCGAATCTGGCCTTTTTCCGCTTCTCATCTTGAAGTTGTTTGAAATCATCATCGAGAGTGATGGCTGCATCCACCAACTCCTGGAACTCAGTGGCTCTTAACATCCTGAGTTGTACCTTGAACTGAGGATTCAATCCTCTCAAGAACCTCATTTTCCTTTTGTCTTCGGTGTTTACCTCCTCAGCGGCATATCTGGATAGCCCTGAGAATTCTCTGACATACGTCAGAATGGCCTTATCTTTCTGTTCGAGATTCTCGAACTCACGGCGCTTCAACTCCACTATACTCTCAGGGACATTGGATTCCCTGAACTTCCTCTTGAACTCCTCCCAGGTGAATACTTTCTCAGCTGGGTACATGATGGCGTGTAACTCACACGTTCGTTGGGAACCCCAAGAGGAAGGTATGATGCGCACAGCAGCAAGTTTTCCCTCAGAAAGAAACCAAGGTTTATCGAACCAGGAGGAGCCAAGAAGCACGTTGAAGGTTGATGGCGGCGGGATGTAGTGCGGCGCAACACCGGAGATTCCGGCGCCAACGTGGAACCCGCACAACACAACCAAAGTACTTTGCCCCAACGAAACAGATGAGGTTGTCAATCTCACCGGCTTGCTCGTAACAAAGGGTTAACCGTATTGTGTGGAAGATGATTGTTTGCAAGAAAACAATAAAACAAGTATTGCGAGCAGATTTGTATTTCGAGTATAAAAGAATGGACCGGGGTCCACAGTTCACTAGAGGTGTCTCTCCCATAAGATAAAAGCATGTTGGGTGAACAAATTACGATCGGGCAATTGACAAATAGAGAGGGCATAACAATGCACATACATGTCATGATAAATATAGTGAGATTTAATTGGGCATTATGACAAAGTACATAGACCGCCATCCAACATGCATCTATGCCTAAAAAGTCCACCTTCAGGTTATCATCCGAACCCCTTCCAGTATTAAGTTGTAAAACAACAGACAATTGCATTAAGTATGGTGCGTAATGTAATGAACAACTACGTCCTTAGACATAGCATCAATGTTTTATCCCTAGTGGCAACATCACATCCACAACCTTAGAACTTTCTGTCACTGTCCCAGATATCAATGGAGGCATGAACCCACTATCGAGCATAAATACCCCCTCTTGGAGTTAAGAGCAAAAACTTGGCCAGAGCCTCTACTAATAACGGAGAGCATGCAAGATCATAAACAACACATAGGTAATAACTTGATAATTAACATAACATAGTATTCTCTATCCATCGGATCCCGACAAACACAACATATAGTATTACGGATAGATGATCTTGATCATGTTAGGCAGCTCACAAGATCCAACAATGAAGCACAATGAGGAGAAGACAACCATCTAGCTACTGCTATGGACCCATAGTCCAGGGGTGAACTACTCACTCATCACTCCGGAGGCGACCATGGCGGTGAAGAGTCCTCCGGGAGATGAATCCCCTCTCCGGCAGGGTGCCGGAGGAGATCTCCAGAATCCCCCGAGATGGGATTGGCGGCGGCGGCGTCTCAGTAAGGTTTTCCGTATCGTGGCTCTCGGTACTGGGGGTTTCGCGACGGAGGCTTTAAGTAGGCGGAAGGGCAACGTGGGGGGCCACACGAGGGCCCCACACCATAGGTCGGCGTGGCCAGGGCCTGGGCCGCGCCGCCCTAGTGTGGCGGCGCCTCGTGGCCCCACTTCGACTCCTCTTCGGTCTTCTGGAAGCTTCGTGGCAAAATAGGACCCCGGGCGTTGATTTCGTCCAATTCCGAGAATATTTCGTTACTAGGATTTCTGAAACCAAAAACAGCATAAAACGACGAATCGGCTCTTCGGCATCTTGTTAATAGGTTAGTTCCGGAAAATGCACGAATATGACATAAAGTGTGCATAAAACATGTAGATATCATCAATAATGTGGCATGGAACATAAGAAATTATCGATACGTCGGAGACGTATCAGCATCCCCAAGCTTAGTTCTGCTCGTCCCGAGCAGGTAAAACGATAACAAAGATAATTTCTGAAGTGACATGCCATCATAACCTTGATCATACTATTTGTAAACATATGTAATGAATGCAGCGATCAAAACAATGGTAATGACATGAATAAACAAGTGAATCATAAAGCAAAGACTTTTCATGAATAGTACTTCAAGACAAGCATCAATAAGTCTTGCATAAGAGTTAACTCATAAAGCAATAAATCAAAGTAAAGGTATTGAAGCAACACAAAGGAAGATTAAGTTTCAGCGGTTGCTTTCAACTTGTAACATGTATATCTCATGGATAATTGTCAACATAGAGTAATATAATAAGTGCAATATGCAAATATGTAGGAATCAATGCACAGTTCACACAAGTGTTTGCTTCTTGAGGTGGAGAGAGATAGGTGAACCGACTCAACATAAAAGTAAAAAGAATGGTCCTTCAAAGAGGAAAGCATCGATTGCTATATTTGTGCTAGAGCTTTTATTTTGAAAACATGAAACAATTTTGTCAACGGTAGTAATAAAGCATATGCGTTATGAAAATTATATATTACAAGTTGCAAGCCTCATGCATAGTATACTAATAGTGCCCGCACCTTGTCCTAATTAGCTTGGACTACCGGATCATCGCAATACACATGTTTTAACCAAGTGTCACAATGGGGTACCTCCATGCCGCCTGTACAAAGGTCTAAGGAGAATCGCATTTTAGATTTCTCGCTTTTGATTATTCTCAACTTAGACATCCATACCGGGACAACATGGACAAAAGATAATGGACTCCTCTTTAATGCATAAGCATGTGGCAACAATTATTATTCTCATATGAGATTGAGGATATATGTCCAAAGCTGAAACTTCCACCATGAATCATGGCTTTAGTTAGCGGCCCAATGTTCTTCTCTAACAATATGCATGCTCCAACCATTAAGGTGGTAGATCTCTCTTACTTCGGACAAGACGGACATGCATAGCAACTCACATGATATTCAACAAAGAATAGTTGATGGCGTCCCCAGAAACATGGTTATCGCACAACAAGCAACTTAATAAGAGATAAAGTGCATAAGTACATATTCAATACCACAATAGTTTTTTAAGATATTTGTCCCATGAGCTATATATTGCAAAGGCGAATGATGGAAATTTAAAGGCAGCACTCAAGCAATTTACTTTGGAATGGCGGATAAATACCATGTAGTAGGTAGGTATGGTGGACACAAATGGCATAGTGGTTGGCTCAAGGATTTTGGATGCATGAGAAGTATTCCCTCTCGATACAAGGTTTAGGCTAGCAAGGTTATTTGAAACAAACACAAGGATGAACGGTGCAGCAAAACTCACATAAAATACATATTATAAACATTATAAGACTCTACACCGTCTTCCTTGTTGTTCAAAACTCAATACTAGATATTATCTAGACTCTAGAGAAACCAAATATGCAAACCAAATTAGCAAGCTCTAAGTGTTTCTTCATTAATGGGTGCAAAGTATATGATGCAAGAGCTTAAACATGAGCACAACAATTGCCAAGTATCAAATTATTCAAGATATTTTAGAATTACTACATGTAGCATTTTCCAATTCCAACCATATAACAATTTAACGAAGAAGAAACTTCGCCATGAATACTATGAGTAAAGCCTAAGGACATACTTGTCCATATGCTACGACGGAGCGTGTCTCTCTCCCATACAAGTGAATGATAGGATCCATTTTATTCAAACAAAACAAAAAACAAAAACAAACCGACGCTCCAAGCAAAGTACATAAGATGTGACGGAATAAAAATATAGTTTCGGGGGAGGAACCTGATAATGTTGTCGATGAAGAAGGGGATGCCTTGGGCATCCCCAAGCTTAGACGCTTGAGTCTTCTTAGAATATGCAGGGGTGAACCACCGGGGCATCCCCAAGCTTAGAGCTTTCACTCTCCTTGATCATATTGTATCATACTCCTCTCTTGATCCTTGAAAACTTCCTCCACACCAAACTCGAAACAACTCATTAGAGGGTTAGTGGACAATAAAAATTAACATGTTCGGAGGTGACACAATCATTCTTAACACTTCCGGACATTGCATAAAGCTACTGGACATTAATGGATCAAAGAAATTCATCCAACATAGCAAAAGAGGCAATGCGAAATAAAAGGCAGAATCTGTCAAAACAGAACAGTCCGTAAAGATGGATTTTATTGAGGCACCTGTTGGGGGGATGACCCCCGGTATGCCAAAGGCATGCCAAACCGGATGGTTTGAGCCATCAAAATACCGGTTTAATGATTCGTACCGGAACTTAAAGATAAGAACTTAGCTAAGTGAAGCTAAGCCGGTATCCCCAAGAGGGGTATGCCGGAACCGGATAAGAAAGACACCGGGTTACCGGAAAGAAGAGCAGGTCGGCAGGACTGGTCAAAGATTCTCTCCAGAGCTAGAAGACAAAGATGAGCTAAGCAAAGTAACTTTAGACGAAGGGCTGACGATAAAGAGAGGGATGACGGTCAAAGAAGCCGGAGGACGTCAGCATCCCTGATTAAAGAGGACTCCGGTGTCTTCTATGATTAAAGTAGCTTTGTAAAGTAGTTTGTCTAGTCAAAGATGCCATTAGGGTTTCTTGCCCTGTAAGCCACCTCTCCCCTATATAAGGAGAGGGGGCAGCCCCTCTTACGGGCAGATACGCGGGACACATGAACACAGAAGAACTTGTACTGAGAAACTTGTAACCTGTTGAGATCAATAGAGAAGATGATCTAGAGCGAGTTCTTCCTTATGTCTTTCTTCTTTAACCTCTAGCCTTGGCTAAGTTCTTGAGGAAACCATCCGGAAGTTCATCCCATCTAATCACAAACCCTCCCCCGAATCCTCTTGCGTCCATTCGGCCCCAACCTAAGCCATCCTATGGCATCTGTCTGTTCACCACGACGACAGTTGGCGCCCACCGTGGGGCATGAAGTGGCGCATGCTGGAATACATATTCGGGCGGGCATCCTCGAGGTCGCCGGCGAGCGGACAGTGTCTGCGCTCATCCAGAGCTTCTACTCCATCGACTTCATCAACGACAACGCGGGCTGCTTCTTAAACGGCGGCATCTTCCCCAAGAACGGTCGCATCATCGAGTTCGGCAGCCACCGCGTCTACTTCGGCACCGTCCCCGTGCGCCAGCGCCTCTCGCCGGTGCTGGTGGCACCGGACCCGCCAAGGTGGCTCTGTGCTGGCCGCGCCGCCGGCAGCGTCGAGGTGATGATGGCCGGCGCAGCCGGCGCGGGCAAGGAGGGCTGCGGCACGAAGTTGCCGGTCATGCGGCCGCGACCCGTGCGGCCAAGCCACCGCTGGAGCGCGACACCGGCGCGCCGGGAGCGTCTTCCGCACCACCGGCAACACCTCTCCGGGCGGCGATGAACGTGCCGGCAACGCCCATCGCGCGGAACATCGACCCGGCAACGGCTCGGGCGGAGCCGGAGGCGCAGCGCCGAAGATACTCGAGAGCGGCAAGGACGTCGTCGGGGCGCAGCGCGAGCTGAACCTAACCGTACGTGAGTATAACGTTGCCCATGGCTTTGCTTCGTTAGCGCTCATGCTGCTAGGATACCGAAAACCGGCTTAAAGCTCGCAATCTAGATCGAGGATTTGCGTAAGGAAGTTCTTACCGGCAAGAGTACCTCCGCATCTGCTAGCATTGTAGAGAAACCTAAGTACGAGTAGTCCGGATAAAACCATAAAAGCTGCTAAGGCTGCCGTAGATCCGTGTGACTCGCTTACCGGAGAGGCTTTGGCAAAACAAAGAAGAGCGTGTCGAGAGCCGCTAGATACTGTAGAGCAGCAGAACGCTGAACAGCTGGCTAAGCTAAACAAGGCTATAGCCTCGAAATCCGCGCGTTCAACAAAGAATGCCGGAAGCAAGTCCCATGGGCAGGCCTCGTCCCCCCATCCGGACAGAAGAAGAGAAAAAGAAGTGAACGCACAACAGATGACTGTGTACGATCCGGTCCTTGCCGGTAAACAACAAGCCGGGCAACACGATGCCGGTAGAAAAAGCCAAGGGGCAGAGCGAGGCTACGCCAAGGGAGGCTATGCCGGAAACAATCATGCCGGTAGACACGAAACCGGGAAGAACTATCCGGCTGCAAGGGCGGCGTATGATGATGAGGAGATGCCTCCACCAAGGTACCGGCAGGCAAGGGCCGCGGCACCAGAACATTACGATGAAGCTGATTCAACAAGACTCACCGCTTACCGCAAACCCTTGGGAGAGCGGTTGGGAGAAAGAAACTTGCCGGAACGGGATGCGAGGCACCGTCTGGACAGAGTATACCTGTCTGAAATGATTGAGGCAGAGGGTCCTCCGGGTCCAAAGTGCTTTGGCCCAAGGATCATGAAAGAGCCACCACCATTTCGCAACTTTCAGTTACCCCGTGACACCAAAACATACGATGGCACCACTAAGCCGGAAGACTGGCTCGCGGATTACGTGACCGCGGTATACGTTGCTGGTGGCGGAGGAGTAATAGCTGGAGGAGGAAACCGGCGTTGGGCCGTGAGAATCGTGCCGACGTTCCTGGTAGGACCGGCAAGAATCTGGCTGAACAACTTGCCGGAAGGAAGCATAAACGGCTGGTTGGACTTTGAGGAAGCTTTTGTGAGCAACTTCAGCAGCACATACAGAAGGCGTCAAACAGGCCTCGGCAGCTCGCTTTGTGCGTGCAGCGCCCGCAAGAAACAGACCGGGATTACCTGACCCGGTGGAATTCCACCAGAAACTCTTGTGAAGGAGTGATAGAAGCACAGGCCATTGCTTGGTTTAGCCAAGGATGCCGGCGAGGTTCGCCTTTGTGGCAAAGGCTGCAGAGGAACATGCCAACAACGTTGGCTGAGATGATGCGTGTGGTGGATAACTATGCGTTGGGAGACCCAATGCAACCGGCGATACAAGCTGAGCCGGAACAATCAAACCCGCCTCAGCAGCAATACCGGGATAACCGGAACAACAAAAGGAGGGAAGATTTCCCGGATCGAAGGTATGGCTCGCAGCAAGTTGCCGCTGTGCAGGAGAACTCGATGCCGCCGGCAGCCGGAGGCAAAGAACCGGATCGCAGCCATGGGCAGGTCCTAAGAAACAAGGGTCGAAAAGAAACCCCGGGGCCGGAAAAATAACCGGCAAGAACCCGCAAAGTACACCATGGAAGCTGCCATGGATCAACCTTGCCGGTGGCACACGCCGAATCCGGCTCACCCGTCGAACCACTTGACAAAAGATTGTACCTGGACCAAGTACTTGATGCAAAAGGGGGCGGTAAAAGACACCCAAGGACAAGGGGGCAATGCAATGATGCCGCCACCACCGGACATGCCACGACAGCAGCAGCTACCACCACCACCACCGCTTACCGGGGCAAATGCCTTGCCGGTACACCCTCAGCACAACAGGCAGCAGTATCAGCAAGTCAATCAGGTGGGAGAAGGCTACGGCCAACCACCTCCACCGACACCCTTGGGCCGGAACGTTTATAAGGACCCAGATGTGTGCTGTGTCGTATTCTTCACCGAGCCGACAGACAAGCAAAGCCTGCGCCGTCGTTCCATGGAGGTGAACGCGGTGATGCCGGCAGTGCCAAAATACATGCCGTGGTCAGAGCAGGAACTCTCATGGTCATACCGGGATCACCCTAAAATCATGCCGAACCCAGGTGGCTACGCTCTCGTGGTGGACCCAATCATGAAAGGGCCAACGACTCGCGTCAAATTCAGCAAGGTGCTGATAGACAATGGGAGCAGCATAAACATAATGTACAAGCACACCATGCATACGCTGGGCATAACAGAAAACATGCTTCAGCCAACACACACGACGTTCCATGGAATCGTTCCGGGTTTGTCCTGTGCACCGGTTGGAAAAGTCCGGGTGGATGTGTCGTTTGGAGGACGTGACAATTGTCGGGTTGAAAACCTTGAGTTTGAGGTGGTGGACTTAGATAGTCCGTACCATGCATTGCTGGGGAGACCGGCACTGGCGGCCTTCATGGCCTCGACCCACACGGCGTATCTCAAGATGAAGATGCCGGCACCTTGTGGACCCTTGACTCGTGGTGGGAAACTACAAAATGTCACCGGAAACAAGATTCGCCGGATCGAACCTAGCGGAATCGCCGGTGATCGCGGAGGAAAAAGGAGGATGCAAACCGCAGCTTGCGCCGGCTCGGGCCTCACGCGCTGAGCTTAGCGGCAATGAGTGCAAGTCCGAGCGCTCCGGCGTTCAAACCGACAAAGGAAACAAAGGACATCGTGCCGGACCCGGCTTTCCCCGAGCGTACCGTTCGTATCGGTGCCGGTCTCAGTGAGGCATAGGAAAGCGCGCTCGTCAGCTTCCTCCGTGAGAATCGGAATATCTTTGCCTGGTCTACTGATGACTTGGTAGGTGTTCCGAGGGAGCTGGCTGAGCACTCTCTTAACGTTCGGAAGGATGCCAAGCCGGTGCGACAACCATTGCGCCGGTTCGCTGAAGATAGGAGGAAAATTATCGGAGAAGAGGTGACGAAGATGTTAGTTGCCGGTTTCATTGTGGAAGTCACGCATACTGAGTGGCTGGCCAATCCGGTGATGGTCGAAAAGAAGAAAGATGAGAACCTGGAGGCAAAAGCTCCAAAGGTGTGGCGCATGTGCATCGACTACACCAACCTCAACAAGGCTTGCCCAAGAGACCCTTTTCCTTTACCGCGGATCGATCAAGTGATTGATTCCACTGCTGGGTGTGAGTTGTTGTCTTTCCTAGATGCATATTCCGGTTTCCACCAAATCCCCTTGAAAAAGGAAGATCAAATAAAGACTGCGTTCATTACCCCGCACGGGGCTTACTGCTATATCACTATGCCTTTTGGTTTGCGCAACGCTGGTGCAACGTACCAGCGCTGTATGCAAAAATGCTTGTTTGATCAAATCGGAAAGAATGTGCAGGTGTATGTGGATGACATCGTGATAAAAACTAAGGTAAAAGATACCCTAATTGACGATATCCGGCAAACATTCGATAACCTAAGAAGGTTCCGGATGAAACTCAATCCGGCAAAATGTACTTTCGGTGTCCCTGCCGGCAAGCTGCTGGGTTTCCTCGTCTCAAGCCGAGGCATTGAGGTCAATCCGGTAAAGATCCGGGCAATTGAGAGAATGACGATACCGCAGGATATGAAGGACATACAAAAATTTACCGGAAGCTTAGCATCGCTAAGCCGGTTCATAAGCAGGTTAGGAGAAAAAGCCTTGCCGCTCTATGCTTTAATGAGAAAATCCGATAAGTTCGTCTGGACCCCTCAGGCAGACGCAGCATTTAAGGAGCTGAAAACAATGTTAGCTACCGCACCAATATTGGCTTCGCCGTTGGAACGAGAGCCAATGTTGCTATACATAGCAACAACCAACCGGGTCGTGAGTGTTGTTGTGGTGGTAGAAAGAGAAGAGGAAGGAAAAACCGTCCAGAGGCCGGTATACTACCCGAGCGAGGTGCTCTCCCTCTCAAAGCAAAACTACCCGCACTTCCAGAAAATGACCTATGGCGTGTTTATGGCCGCCACAAAGCTCAAGCACTACTTTGAGGAACATCCTATGAAAGTGGTAAGTGAAGCACCCATCTCCGATATCATGTGCAACAAGGACGCTAGCGGCAGGATTGCGAAATGGGCGATACAGATATCACCGTATGTACCGGTATACGAAAGAAAAGACGCCATCAAATCGCAAGCTTTAGCTGATTTTTTGGTCGATTGGGCGGAAATGCAGTACAAGCCCCCGGATCAAAGAGTGGAATACTGGAAGATGCACTTTGACGGATCCAAGCTCAAGGAGGGTCTCGGTGCCGGTGTAGTCTTAACTTCACCAAAGGGAGATCATCTCCGGTATGTTTTACAAGTGCACTTCAGGGCATCAAACAACGTCGCTGAATATGAGGCTTTGATCCACGGGCTGAAGGTCGCAAAAGAAATCGGTGCGCACCGGATCATTTGCTATGGAGATTCAGATCTTGTGGTGCAGCAATGTTCCGGAGATTGGGACGCAAAAGATGCCAATATGGCCTCGTACCGGTTTTACGTGCAAAAGATTGCCGGCTTCTTCGAAGGCTGTGAGTTTCACCATATACCGCGTGCAGAAAATGAAGTTGCGGATGCTTTGTCCAAGCTGGGCTCATCCAGACAAGAAATTCCTCCCGGAATAGCCTTGGCACACCTGAGAGTACCATCAATCAAGCCAAGTCCGGAGTCGGAATCAATTTTTGTACCGGAGTCACACATTGTGCCAATGGATATCGACGAAGGAAACCCGGGGACTGTTCCGGTAAACTCGGGGACTGTTCCGGTGAGATCAGCCGCTGCTGCGCCGGTACTGGAAGAAACAATGCTGGTGGACAACATGGACATAGACGTACCGGTGTTCCTAGTCCGGGAGACACCGTCTTGGGTTAAACCTATTAAGGAATTCCTAGTCAACGGCACCTTGCCGGTTGACGAAAATGAATCAAGGAGGATCCAAAGGAGGTCCAAGGCTTACACCATCATCAATGGCGAGATGTACAAGAGAAGTGTTACCGGTGTCCTCCAAAGATGTGTGGAACCGGAAGAAGGAAAGGAAATGCTCGAGGAGATTCACCGAGGAGAGTGTGGACATCACGCTTCCTCAAGGGCGCTGGTGGCAAAGGTGTTCCGGCATGGGTTCTATTGGCCAACAGCTTTGGAAAACGCGGAGGATATGGTAAGAAAGTGCAACGGGTGCCAGAGGTACGCCAAGCAAAATCATACCCCAGCCTCCGGCCTAAAAACAATACCATTGACTTGGCCGTTTGCAGTTTGGTGCCTAGACATGGTTGGCCCATTCAAAACAGCAAGGGGAAACATGACCCACATCTTGGTTATGGTGGACAAATTCACCAAGTGGCTAGAAGTCAAACCCATCGCAAAGTGTGATGGGCGCACAACGGTTAAATTCTTAAAAGATGTCATTTTGCGGTATGGATACCCACATAGCATCATCACCGACAATGGCACAAACTTTGCTCAAGGTGAGTTCAAAAGATTTTGTGAGGACAACAATATCCGGTTGGATTTGTGCTCAGTCGCACACCCACAAGGCAATGGCCAAGTGGAAAGAACAAATGCTTTGGTGCTCTCCGGTATCAAACCGAGACTCATCGATGCGGTGGAAAAATCGCCGGGATGTTGGCTCGATGAGCTACCATCAGTGCTGTGGAGCATAAGGACTACTCCAAACCGGTCAACCGGATACACTCCATTTTTCATGGTTTATGGAGCAGAAGCGGTAATACCAACCGACATTCTCCATGATTCACCAAGGGTGCAACTCTATAACGAAGAAGAGGTAAAGGAAGCTCGAGAGAACGATGTGGACTTGCTAGAAGAAGCAAGAGAGCTGGCCTTAGCAAGAACAGCCATTTACCAGCAGAACCTCAGACGCTATCACAGCCGGAAGGTTAACCCGAGAGTGTTCCGGGAAGGGGACCTGGTGCTACGCCTGGTGTAGCGCACTGAAGGCAGGCACAAGCTTTCCCCGCCATGGGAAGGACCTTTCATTGTGAGCAAGGTTCTCCACAATGATGCCTACTACCTGATTGATGCACAGGAATGGAAGAAAGGAAAGGCGGACAGGTCCGGAGAGGAGACCAAGCGTCCATGGAATGTAGCTTTGTTGCGTCCTTTCTACTCTTGAAGTTGTGGTGTAAGAAGTTCCTTTTTGTACCTTGTTTGCTATGAATAAAAGATGTCGGAACCTCAAATGAATCTCGGGGACTACCCCATTAAGATTGCATGAAACTTGTCTATTTTTTCAGTTTACCGGTTGCTTATTGAACGTTTTTTCTTTCCGGTTTAGTAGTGTGCTAAATCCTACCGGAGTCTTCGACTCTGCTGCTGTCCGCAACCCGGCTTCATGGCAAGCAAGATAAACCGGTAGGGGATAAGCACATGAACTGCGAAGAGGAAGAGCGGGAAAGAACAATCCGGAAAAGTTTAACTAACCCCGGTTATACCGGTTTTTTGCAAAAATTTCGAGTTATTTCTAAGTTCAAGAAAATGCTTGCTTGGTAAAAGAACTTTGTGCTCATACGCCAAAAACGCCCAGAGAAGGTAGGCAGAGCCAAAGCAAAAGAGCCAAGTGTGCATCGAATTGGATGCAGAAACAATTCCGGAATCATTGCAGTGCAAGACCAAAATCAAACCGATAAGCAAAAATGCTGAGTAGCAAACCAACATAACTTAATAGGTTACCGGTGTGCAAGACACCGGCAGAAGTTGTACCACAACCAAAATGGAGCTTAAGTTTTAACTTACATCATAAACCCCGGCATTCCGGGGTAGAATTTAACGGCATTGTTTTGAGAGCAACAGGGCACGCATATTACAGGCATCATTCAAGGGTAAATCAGATAGCAGGGGCTTCAGGGGGAGCGGCGCCGGCCTCAGGAGCTTCCGGTGGCGCGTCCTCGGCATCTTCATCCTCGCCTCCGTCTTCTTCTTCCTCATCGCTGAGGTAGTCCTTGACGTCTTCAGGAGGGGGGATGAAGGTGCGCATCTCGGCGTACTCCGCGATGTGGTACACGCGATCCTGCCGTTTGGCGGCAAGGACCGGATCCACCTCAGAAGGAGCTCCTTCGCGCACACCGACGAGGGCGTCCAGATCCAGCTCCGGGTACCAGGAGCAGGCAACGCGAAGCGCTGAGTCTGCTCCGGCGCGGGCAGCAGAGCACTGCCACTCCCGGATCCTTCTGCCGGCACCTTTCAGGCGGTCGCTGATGAGGGAGAAGGTATCCGGCACCACTTCTCCAGGCCAGAGAGTCCTGAAGAGCTGGGCGGCCACCTCCGGAATGTCAGAGACGTTCCGGTCCACGCAGCGCATGTGGGAAACCCGCGAGCTCAGCGCGATCAGGTGTTCGTAAGGATCCCAGGCAGCGGCCAAGTCCGTACGTCCTTGGGCACCCCGGTACTCTTCAACCTTCTTCGCAGCGTGCGCCTGGGAGTCCGGAAAGAGCCCTGCAAGACAACGAAAAGAAGTTAAGTGCATGTTACCGGAACAAGTAACCCTATAAGCAGAAACCGGAAAAGAGAAAAGGAAAACATACGAAGGGCAAGCGCGTCAGTTCGCGCGACCAGAAGGTCATACTCCTTCTGCTCCGCCTCCAGCCGCACCACCTTGTCCTCGGCTGCCTTCTGTGCTTTGGCGGCCTCCTCAACAGCGGCTTTGTGCACCTTGGCGGCCTTGCCTTCAGCTGCTTTCAGCGCGTTGGCGGCCTCCTCCAGCTCGGCCTGCAAGCACCACGGTGGCGTTGCCGGCATCTTCCGAAGACCTCCTTAAGCCTAGCCTCCGCAGCAGCTTCAGCGGCCTTCGGTGCCTTAGCATGGTCGAGACCAAGCTGGACATGCTGACGCTTGAGCTCCCCGTAGAGGGTCTGCTGGGCGCTTAGCTCCTCCTGGTGCTTCTGGACAAGTTTGTCCTTCTCAGCTAAAAATCGGAAAGTAAGTGTTAGCACAATTGCACTCATACGATGCGGAGAAAGCAAGTTAACCGGAAAACAAAAAAGGGTACCTTGGAGTGCGGCAACCTGGACCTTGAGGGCCTCAAGGGAGGCTTCCGGGATAGCTGTTATGCGAAAAGCTAGTAAATAACAAAGAAAGAAGAAAAGTTTTCGGTGAAAAGATGCCGGAAGAAGAGGAAGGAAACAAACCTTGGCAGTGGCTGTGGGCCTCAGCGAGATCCCGGTGCTCCCACAGAAGCTCTTCAAAGAGCAGCTTCCGAGCATCAGCGGTGCTCTGTTCAAAAGAAAATAATTGTGAGAAAGGAAAAATAAAGATCTTAACCCGAAACTCGGGGACTGGCTATGCCGGTTTTGCGTTTTTCTAGTTAAGTTTCGCGCTAAGAGCAAAGATCTTAACCCGAAACTCGGGGACTGGCTATGCCGGTTTTGCGTTTTTCTAGTTAAGTTTCGCGCTAAGAGCAAAGATCTTAACCCGAAACTCGGGGACTGGCTATGCCGGTTTTGCGCTTTTCTAATTAAGTTTCGCGCTAAGAGCTGCGCTCTCAACACGAAACTCGGGGACTGGCTATGCCGGTTTTGCGTTTTTCTAGTTAAGTTTCGCGCTAAGAGCAAAGATCTTAACCCGAAACTCGGGGACTGGCTATGCCGGTTTTGCGTTTTTCTAGTTAAGTTTCGCGCTAAGAGCAAAGATCTTAACCCGAAACTCGGGGACTGGCTATGCCGGTTTTGCGCTTTTCTAATTAAGTTTCGCGCTAAGAGCTGCGCTCTCAACACGAAACTCGGGGACTGGGAGGATAGACAAGATCCGGAAAGAAACAAACCGGCATCAGCGAAAATTACAAGGAGATTGGAGAAACTTACCACGACATTGCTGGTGGCGTCGTACCAGGCACTGTCGAACTCCTTCACGGCTCGCTTGAGTCGCATGAAGTGTTCTTCAGTGGACCGCGGCCCAGCCGGATCCGGCGCCGGAAGGCGATCCTTCCCCAAGCCCTTCGTGGCGGCGGAGATGTCCGCCGCGTTCCACTTCTCGGCGTAGGGGAGAAGGTGCCCCAGCTCCTTGCCCTCGCGCTTGAGCTCAACGATCCGGCCCAGGAGGCCGGAAGGTTTCTCCGAGACCGCGGCGGCAGCGGGCCCAACGTGCAGCACCAAGGACCGCGAGCCGCTGAGCGCCTCCACGGCCTTTCCGCGCGACTCCCCCGGCCTGAGGCACTTAGTGGTCTTGGGGGCTGCCGGCGGCGGCATCGGCGTAGTTGCGAGGGGTCCCTGGCTCGGCGGAGGTGTTGGCGTCGCCTCAGGTACAGGAGTTTCCGGCGGAGGAGTTGGCGTGGCGTCAGGCGCTGGAGCTTCGGCGCTGAGGTGGAGGATGCCGGCGCGGAAGTTTCCGGCACGGCCTTGGAGGGGGAAGAGCGCGAACTCTTCTTCTTCTTCTTTTCTTTCTGGACGGAAGGAACCAAAGGTTCCGACCGCCCGGCAGCTTCTTCATCGGCGCCGATGTTGCTGGAGCCGGTATCTTGGGTCTCTGGAGGGGAGGTAAGATCCTCCTCCGCGCGGTGATCAGGAGATTTGGGGGCCGCGCACCCCGAACTTGTAGTGCCCCCCGGAGGGGAGGCAGAGATGTTGCCGGCACCAGAGGGTGTCGGGCTTGAACGAGGAGGAGGAGTTGAGGTTCCAGCGGAGCCGGCAGAGCCCTCAGTCCTAGGCCCAAGCTTGAGCGCGGGGCTGAAAAAGGGAAATGGAAAGAATTGGAAAAAGCGGCTGGGAAAGACTTGGCAAAAACAAGAAAAGCAAAGGAACAAGTCTTACCCGGAGGAAGTGGGCATCTGTTTGTTCTTGTAGCGCCTCGTGCCTACTTGCTTCCCGGATAAAGGCTCGGTCCGGAAGCGTTTGGCCGGAGGCTCTTGGCTTGGCCCGGCATCCGACGCCGGGGTCTTGTTCTTCTTGCCCCCGACGACGAGGTTGTCCAGAAACTCCCGGCCAACCTCGGCCTGTATCGGGGTGGCGTGCTCATGGATCTGCGGGTTGATGTTGGTTGAGGAAGGATCTACAGAGGAACAATGACGGTAAAATATGAGAAGTCAAATAGAGAAGCTACCTCAAGCATGGTCAGGTCGTCGGACGAACCAGCGGGCTCCGGCGGAGACCTGCCGAGGCGCGAGGCCGCGGTCTTGCCCATCTTCAGATCCTTCCAGAAAATGACGGGGTCGGGGTCGAACTTGTCCAAACCTCGCTTCTGGGCAGGGCCTCGTCGGTCGGATAAGATGCCGGGGAAACGATCCTTGGCCTGAAAGAACAACAAAGATAGAAAGAGGTTAATCACAATGCAAAAGTTACCGGTACGCCGACCCGAGTTGCGTAATTTCTTACATCTTGGGTCGGGGGGTTAGTGGAACTGAGAGGCCGAAGGCCCCATTCCCAGTCCTCCGGCATGGCGGTCTGGCAAATCTGGCCGGCCTTGAGGACAACGTCCTTCTTGCTAAGGGGAATTCCGGTGATCTTTGTAGGATCACCGGGACCATATAACTCGCTCATCTTGTGCATGCGGCGCTTGAGCGGAAGCACCCGGCGCGAAATAAAGGCGCGGATGATATCGTCGGAGCAGATGTTGGTGTCCTTCATCAGTTGCCTCATAAAGCGTATAATCCGGTTGGTCTCAATATGAGAGTCCTTCGGATTGTAGCTCCAGCTTGGCCCTCGTGGGCGGCGCCGATTGAAGGGCGGCAGGTTGATAAGGTCCGGGCGCCCTTGTTCTTCACATAGAAAAAGGTCCCTTGCCATAGCCGGCATGACTCGAGACCGGAGAACTTAAAAAAGGGGCTCCCTTGACGGGAGCCGATGATGCAAGACCCGCATTGAACGGGGGGTTTGGGTTTAGGAATGTTCTTGCCCTGAACGGAATTGATCCGAAGAGCGAAGAAGCGGGCGAACGTCTCACGAGTGGGACGAATGCCGATGTAAGCCTCCATGAAGGTGGCATAACAAGAGAGGTAAAAAATGGCGTTGCCAGGGAGATGGTGAGGTTGAAGTTGATAAAAATCAAGGAAGCGCCGGAAGAAATCGGACGCAGGAAGGCCGAAGCCGCGCTCAAAGTGAGCAAGAAAAACAACTCGTTCACCGGGTTCAGGCACCGGTTTGATTTCGTCGCGAGGAAGCCGGCAGGTCACTCCTTCCAGAATCCTCCTGGACCGGTATAGCCAGTCAATCTCATACTCAGTAACGTTGGAGCCCATCCAGGCCCCACGGGTGATACCAGAGGAATCCATACCGGAACCTTCGCTAGAACTACTGGATGCTCGATTGCTACCGGATGCACGATTGCTACCGGACTCGGCGTCCATCCGGGCAAGATCGGCGGTAAGCCCGTCGGAAGATCTGCTACGCCGGCTAGCAGAGGAAGAAGCAGAAGAAGAAGTAGAGGAGGATTCCGTACTAGACATGGAGTTTGGTGAGGAGAAACAAGAATCCCACAATATACCCCCGCGTGAAGATCTACGAAAGAGAGAAAAAGCAAGAAAAAGAAGAAGTAAATACACTACCGAGTCGAGATCTAGAAAGCAAGCAGAAGAGGAGTAAATCCAGACTAAGCCTAACCTGAGGCGGCGGAGTAGTTGAGGAAGAGGTTCGCCGGAGGAGCGACGAGCCAAAGGCCGGCGAGGTAGTCCGTCGGCGGCGAGGTGAGAAGAAGCTCGAAGAAGCACCAATGCCGCGGCGGGGGCAGAAGTGCTGCAGAAGTTCTTTGCGCGACGAAGTCCGGCGACGTCCGGCGAAGCAGTAGTGAAGATGCGCTGGACGGCGAAGCCCGGGCGGCGAAACGGAGCAGCGGAGGCGCTAAGGGCGAAAGCACTGTGCGCGAGGAGATGGAGAATGCGAGAAGAGGAAGAAGGAGAAGCGGTTCCCCCTTATAAAGGAAGAGGGAGATGTGGGCCGAAAACCACTGGGCCTCGGCGGTTTGGGCCATGGGCCGCGACGGTTCGCTCCACAGGCCGCCACGTGGCACAGTGGTACACGCGAAAAAATAATAAGCCACAGGAAGGTGCACACGGATCCAGAGAAGCGGTTGGGATTTGCTGGGAAGCAGTTAATGCGCGCGCAGAAGCCGAAGGGAAGTGACCCCTGACACTGGCGCGTCAGTCACAGTGCGCATGTCACTGACAGGCGCGGGGCCCGAGATATTCTCGACGTCGCCGAGGAAGTGTTTAATGACTAAGGTGCCGGAGGGTAAGACACCGGATAATGTCTTAAGAAGAAGAGATAGCGATGACCTGGGCAAAGATGCCGGATCCAAGCCTAAGGCCGGATAGATTAAACCGGTATCCTAAAAATAAAAGAACCTGGCATGGTCTGTTGGATAGGATCCGCCAGACTATACCAGCTTCGGGGACTAATGTTGGGGGGATGACCCCCGGTATGCCAAAGGCATGCCAAACTGGATGGTTTGAGCCATCAAAATACCGGTTTAATGATTCGTACCGGAACTTAAAGATAAGAACTTAGCTAAGTGAAGATAAGCCGGTATCCCCAAGAGGGGTATGCCGGAACCGGATAAGAAAGACACCGGGTTACCGGAAAGAAGAGCAGGTCGGCAGGACTGGTCAAAGATTCTCTCCAGAGCTAGAAGACAAAGATGAGCTAAGCAAAGTAACTTTAGACGAAGGGCTGACGATAAAGAGAGGGATGACGGTCAAAGAAGCCGGAGGACGTCGGCATCCCCGATTAAAGAGGACTCCGGTGTCTTCTATGATTAAAGTAGCTTTGTAAAGTAGTTTGTCTAGTCAAAGATGCCATTAGGGTTTCTTGCCCTGTAAGCCACCTCTCCCCTATATAAGGAGAGGGGGCAGTCCCTCTTACGAGCAGAGATACGCGGGACACATGAACACAGAAGAACTTGTACTGAGAAACTTGTAACCTGTTGAGATCAATAGAGAAGATGATCTAGAGCGAGTTCTTCCTTATGTCTTTCTTCTTTAACCTCAAGCCTTGGCTAAGTTCTTGAGGAAACCATCCGGAAGTTCATCCCATCTAATCACAAACCCTCCCCCGAATCCTCTTGCGTCCATTCGGCCCCAACCTAAGCCATCCTATGGCATCTGTTTGTTCACCACGACGACAGCACTAGACTTGCTCAAATGAAAATGCCCAAATTGAATGAAAGTTGCGTACATATCTGAGGATCACTCACGTAAATTGGCATAATTTTCTGAGTTACCTACAGAGAATTAGACCCATCTTCGTGACAGCAAAGAAATCTGTTTCTGCGCAGTAATCCAAATCTAGTATTTACTTTACTATCAAAGACTTTACTTGGCACAACAAAACACAAAACTAAGATAAGGAGAGGTTGCTACAGTAGTAAACAACTTCCAAGACTCAAATATAAAACAAAAATACTGTAGTAAAAACATGGGTTGTCTCCCATAAGCGCTTTTCTTTAACGCCTTTCAGCTAGGCGCAGAAAGTGTGTATCAAGTATTATCGAGAGATGAAGAATTTTCAGCGGGGTTTGGAGTTTTCTCAACCATGCATAGTATATTAGATACATAAGTTTCAGCGGCTCCCTTTTCATTAGTCTTGGGCTTGCTACTCTCATCGAACAAATTTTCAGGAACAAGCCAAGCATAGTTATTTTCTAGTGCATCATTTTTAGCTAGGAGTTTACATGGTATTGGTGCTTTGATCTCCCCACCATCATTAATATTATTAGTGTAACTTATTCTATCCATGTCCATTTTTTCAAGGAGACCAACAAAATTAGTATGAGAACCAAGCATATTAAATTTAGCAAAGACCTTTCTAGCCTCTCTTGCTAGACCACCAAATTCTCTAAGAAGGGTTTCTAAAACAAAATCTTTCTTTTCCCCCTCTTCCATATCACCGAGTGTAAGAAACATGTGTTGGATTATAGGATTGAGATTAACAAATTTAGTTTCCAACATGCGAACTAAAGCAGCAGCAGCAATTTCATAAGTAGGAGCAAGTTCTACCAAGTTTCTATCTTCAAAATCTTCAACGGTACTAACATGATTGAAAAATTCTTCTATATTGTTTCTCCCAATTATAGACCCGCGTCCTACCGGTATGTCTTTTGTGGTAAAATTAAAAGGAAACATGATGAGATAAGTTAAGTAAATGCAAGTAACTAATTTTTTTGTGTTTTTGATATAGAAACAAGATAGTAAATAAAGTAAAGCTAGCAACTAATTTTTTTGTGTTTTGATATAATGCAGCAAACAAAGTAGTAATTAAAATAAAGCAAGACAAAAACAAAGTAAAGAGATTGGGAAGTGGAGACTCCCCTTGCGGCGTGTCTTGATCTCCCCGGCAACGGCGCCAGAAAAAGAGCTTGATGGCGTGTAACTCACACGTTCGTTGGGAACCCCAAGAGGAAGGTATGATGCGCACAGCAGCAAGTTTTCCCTCAGAAAGAAACCAAGGTTTATGGAACCAGGAGGAGCCAAGAAGCACGTTGAAGGTTGATGGCGGCGGGATGTAGTGCGGCGCAACACCAGAGATTCCGACGCCAACGTGGAACCTGCACAACACAACCAAAGTACTTTGCCCCAACGAAACAGGTGAGGTTGTCAATCTCACCGGCTTGCTGTAACAAAGGGTTAACCGTATTGTGTGGAAGATGATTGTTTGCAAGAAAACGAGTAAAACAAGTATTGCAGCAGATTTGTATTTCAAGTATAAAAGAATGGACCGGGGTCCACAGTTCACTAGAGGTGTCTCTCCCATAAGATAAAAGCATGTTGGGTGAACAAATTACAGTCGGGCAATTGACAAATAGAGAGGGCATAACAATGCACATACATGTCATGATAAATATAGTGAGATTTAATTGGGCATTACGACAAAGTACATAGACCGCCATCCAGCATGCATCTATGCCTAAAAAGTCCACGTTCAGGTTATCATCCGAACCCCTTCCAGTATTAAGTTGTAAAACAACAGACAATTGCATTAAGTATGGTGCGTAATGTAATCAACAACTACATCCTTAGACATAGCATCAATGTTTTATCCCTAGTGGCAACAGCACATCCACAACCTTAGAACTTTCTCGTCATCGTCCCGAGATATCAATGGAGGCATGAACCCACTATCGAGCATAAATACTCCCTCTTGGAGTTAAGAGCAAAAACTTGGCCGAGCCTCTACTAATAACGGAGAGCATGCAAGATCATAAACAACACATAGGTAATAACTTGATAATTAACATAACATAGTATTCTCTATCCATCGGATCCCGACAAACACAACATATAGTATTACAGATAGATGATCTTGATCATGTTAGGCAGCTCACAAGATCCAACAATGAAGCACAATGAGGAGAAGACAACCATCTAGCTACAGCTATGGACCCATAGTCCAGGGGTGAACTACTCACTCATCACTCCGGAGGCGACCATGGCGGTGAAGAGTCCTCCGGGAGATGAATCCCCTCTCCGGCGGGGTGCCGGAGGAGATCTCCGGAATCCCCCGAGATGGGATTGGCGGCGGCGGCGTCTCGTAAGGTTTTCCGTATCGTGGCTCTCGGTACCGGGGGTTTCGCGACGGAGGCTTTAAGTAGGCGGAAGGGCAACGCGGGGGCCACACGAGGGCCCCACACCATAGGTCGGCGCGGCCGGGGCCTGGGCCGCGCCGCCCTAGTGTGGCGGCGCCTCGTGGCCCCACTTCGACTCCTCTTCGGTCTTCCGGAAGCTTCGTGGAAAAATAGGACCACGGGCGTTGATTTCGTCCAATTCCGAGAATATTTCGTTACTAGGATTTCTGAAACCAAAAACAGCGAGAAACAAGAATCGGCTCTTCGGCATCTTGTTAATAGGTTAGTTCCAGAAAATGCACGAATATGACATAAAGTGTGCATAAAACATGTAGATATCATCAATAATGTGGCATGGAACATAAGAAATTATCGATACGTCGGAGACGTATCAGTACACTGCAACTATGTAATCCCATGCACCATGAAGCGGCGGGTCCACACAACAAATGTGTTGCGTATCTTACTTTCTCCTGGTCAGAACACCCAACAGTGTTGAGCTTGCGCTCGGTGTCCATCAACCAGTCCTCTGCGTCCATAGGTTCTGGCGCATAGGCGAATGATATTGGCTTTGTATTCTGAAAGTCTGACAGAGTAACACCCTGGTTCTCTGGCCTTTCCACCCTATTTTGCTGCAACAACTCTTGGAAAAAATTATTCTGCTGCTCCATAGTCAAACGTTGTCTTTCCTCCAACATCTGCATGTATTGGAGGAAGTTCTGCTACATCATAGGTGGTGGTGGTGGTGGAAACTGATTTCTTGCTGCTTCATCCGCCTCTTCCTTCTGTTTTGCCTCGCGCTCGAGGCGTTGTGCTTCGCTCTCATCTCCTAACGTTCCCGACATCTTCCCCTAGCTCTGTAACACAAAGTGGTACTCATAGTTACTCCATGCGCAAGTTTTGTGAGCTCAACTTTATGCACAGAACTAGTCACGCAATGGAAATCAAGAAGCAAATCCAAATCATACAAAACATATACCATATATATACATACTTAAGTGGTTTATTACAATACTCAGTAGTAATGTGAGTATGTAAACTCACTTATTAAAATATAATTACAACTTATTAAAATATTACATACTACAATACATGTGGTACAACTATATTGTAGTCTCGCCTCCCGTGGTGGTCTCGTGGCTTCATTCCTGGTACATCCCAGGCTTCCATCCGGTCGAACGGGTAGTCCTCCTGATAGAGTCTGGGACATATGGTTGTTGGAGATATGCCCAAGAGGCAATAATAAAGTGGATATTATATATCTTCATGTTTATGATAAATGTTTACATACCATGCTATAATTGTATTAACCGAAACATTGATACATGTGTGTTTGTGAACAACAAGGAGTCCCTAGTAAGCCTCTTGTATAACTAGCTTGTTGATTAATAGATGGTCATCGTTTCGTGATCATGAACATTGGATGTTATTAATAACAAGGTTATGTCATTGATGAATGATGTAATGGACACACCCAATTAAGCGTAGCATAAGATCACGTCATTAAGTTCATTTGCTATAAGCTTTCGATACATAGTTACCTAGTCCTTCGACCATGAGATCATGTAAATCACTTATGCCGGAAGGGTACTTTGATTACATCAAACACCACTGCGTAAATGGGTGGTTATAAAGGTGGGATTAAGTATTCGGAAAGTATGAGTTGAGGCATATGGATCAACAGTGGGATTTGTCCACCCCGATGACAGATAGATATACTCTGGGCCCTTGAAAGGACACAGATGTCGCCTAGAGGGGGGTGAATAGGCGGTTTAAAACTTTTACGAGATGGGCTTAACAAATGCGGAATAAAACTAGCGTTTACTTTGTCAAGCCCAAAGCCTATATACTATGGTTCACCTATGTGCACCAACAACTTATGCTAAGCAATACAAGCAACTTATGTGATAGCAAGATATATAACTTCAAGCACGATGGCTATCACAAAGTAAAGTGCATAATTAAGGAGCTCGGGTATAGAGATAACCGAGGCACGCGGGAGACGACGATGTAGCCCGAAGTTCACACTCTTGCGAGTGCTACTCTCCGTTGGAGCGGTGTGGAGGACAAGTCACTCCAAAAGCACGAGGGCCACCGTATTCTCCTCGAGAATTCCCACCAAGAGGGATGTCCTCGAACCACTATGTAACCTTAGGGAGGTTACCGAACCCGCACAAAGCTTGGGGCTATCTCCACAACTTAATTGGAGGCTCCCAACAAATTGCCACAAAGGCCTTGCCCTTGAAGAATCTCCACAACTTAATTGGAGTCCCCAAGAACACCACTAAGATGCCACAAAGGCCTTGCCCTTGAAGATTCTCCACAACTTAATTGGAGTCCCCAAGAACACCACAAAGATGCCACAAAGGCCTAGAATCCGTCTAGGGTTCCAAGAACCCAAGAGTAACAACTTTCTTGCTTTCACCTCCACGAATCACCGTGGAGAACTCAAACCGATGCACCAAATGCAATGACAAGAACACCACAAAGATGCTCAAGTCCTTCTTTCTCAAATTCCAACAAAGCTACAAAAGCTATTGGGGTAATAAGAGAGGAAGAACAAAGGAATTCACAAAGAACACCAAGATCAAGATCTAGAGAGTTCCACTCACAAAGAGATGGATTTGATTGGTAGAAATGTAGATCTAGATCTCCTCTCTCTTTTCCCTCAAGAATATGCAAGAATCATGGGAGGAATCAAGAACTAGGGCAAGCTTTGAAGTACAACAATGGAGGGGAGAGAGAGAAAGTGAACCAACCAGCCCAAGGAGGAAGAAGGGGGTCTTATATACCCGCTCCCAACGAAATATGACCGTTTGGGGCCTTCCAGGCCGGAAAATCCACCCTCGGGCCGGATTATCCGCCCCCCGAAATCGCCCCTGGACTCGGGCCGGATATTTGCCCGGAATTGGCCATTCGGGCCGGATTATCCGCCCCCCCGTAAAACTGCAGAAACACCAAAACTAAAACGGGCATAACTTTAGCATCCGGACTCCGATTTTGATGATCTTGGGCTTGTTTTGAAGCTAGGAACAAGCTCTACAAGATCATGCAGGAAACCATCATAGTCCAACAAGGGAGGATAGAAACAAATGATGAAAGGTTTGACCTATCTAAAAAAGACATACCGGTAAAACCTCCAATCTCGAAAATGCAACAAGTTGCCCGTGCAAAAACCATTCTTGATGAACTAGAGCTTGTCATGAGAATAAGAACAAGCTCTAAAACATAACATGGATAAGATCCAAATAAAACCAAGAAAGATGATGAACCAAACTCGAAAACGCAACAAATGATCTATGTGAAATCCGTTTTCGATGAACTAGAGCTTGTCATGAGAATAAGCACAAGCTCTAAAACATCACATGGATAAGGTCCAAATAACAACCAAGAAAGATGATGCAAGGATGCAAAGGTTTGAGCTCTCTCCGAACGATACGATCGAGTTACTCACTCGAGAGCCCTCTTGATAGTACGACAACTAAACTGTAAACCGGTCTCCAACTACACTATGAGACCGGTGAGAAAGAAACCCTATCAAGAGCAAACCTTATACTTGCGCATTTCACTTGAGCTTGATGACGACGATCTTGACCTCAACAAGATGGAACGCGTTTCTTGCTTGTGCTTGCTTGACGAAGTCTTGTGGATTGCTCCCCCATAATCTACCATGGGAGAGCTTCTTCTTCGGCGCATCTTCACATAACCATGACCACCATGTGGATTGCTCCCCCATAATCCACCATGGGAGATCTTCTTCTTCGGCGCATCTTCACATATCCATGATCACCATATGGATGGCAAGACTCAAGCAAAGGATCTCTTCGAGATGGCTCATCTTAAACTTGCACTTCATTTCTCCATGGCAAGCTTCAAGCTTATGAACTCTTCGAGTCATCTTGAACTTGCACTTGAACTTGCACTTCATTCTTCATTCTTCATCATGTTGATGTCTTGAAGTAACTTGAGGGCTCACTTCATCTTCATTTTCAAGACATACTTGACACTTGATATCCTTCATCAAATTCTTCTTATTGCAACCTTGAAGCCAACAAATGGTTCAAGAATTGCCTATGGACAACTCCTACAAATATAACTCAATGCAAACATTATTCCATAGGGATTGTCATTAATTACCAAAACCACACATGGGAGCTCCATGCACTTTCAATCTCCCCCATTTTGGTAATTGATGACAATCTCTTTGAGAGGGTTTATATAAGGAATTTAAGTAACAAATAAGTTGAATATATAGAGCAAACTCCCCCATAATATATGCATGTGTGAATGATTGATGTCTACGGGTCCTTCTATTCTTGTAGACAGTGTTGGGCCTCCAAGAGCAGAGGTTTGTAGAATAGCAGCAAGTTTCCCTTAAGTGGATCACCCAAGGTTTATCGAACTCAGGGAGGAAGAGGTCAAAGATATCCCTCTCATGCAACCCTGCAACCACAAAGCAAGAAGTCTCTTGTGTCCCCAACACACCTAATAGGTGCACTAGTTCGGCGAAGAGATAGTGAAATACAGGTGGTATGAATAAATGCGAGCAGTAGCAACGGCACCAGAAAAGTGCTTTGCTGTCCAGGACTGGCGTGTGGTTGATGGTGGTAATATTGCAGGCAGTATAAATGCAGTAAAACAGTGAAACAAGCAGCGATAGCGTATTTAGGAACAAGGCCTAGGGATCATACTTTCACTAGTGGACACTCTCAACATTGATCACATAACAGAATAAATAAATAGATGCTAGACTCTACACCCTCTTGTTGGATGATGAACACCACTAACTGTGTAGGATTACACGAACCCTCAATGCCGGAGTTAACAAGCTCCACAATATTCAATGTTCATGTTTAAATAACCTTAGAGTGCATGACAGATCAACATAACCAAACCAAGTACTAACATAGCATGCACACTCGTCACCTTCACACTACGAAAGGAGGAATAGATCACATCAATACTATCATAGCAATAGTTAACTTCATAATCTACAAGAGATCACAATCATAGCCTACGCCAAGTACTACACGATGCACACACTCGTCACCATTACACCGTGCAGGAGGAATAAACTACTTTAATAACATCACTAGAGTAGCACGCAGATATATTGTGATACAAAACATATTGCAATCATAAAGAGATATAAATAAGCACTTCACTATGCCATTCATAACGGTGAATAAGTATTCCGTGAAATATAGCCTAAGAGACCCACACGGTGCACACACTGTCACCTTTACACACGTGGGACAAGGAGTCTCCGGAGATCACATAAGTAAAACCCACTTGACTAGCATAATGACATCTAGATTACAAGCATCATCATATGAATCTCAATCATGTAGGGCAGCTCATGAGATTATTGTATTGAAGCACATAGGAGAGAGATTAACCACATAGCTACCGGTACAGCCCCGAGCCTCGATGGAGAACTACTCCCTCCTCATGGGAGACAGCAGCATTGATGGAGATGGCGGTGGTGTCGATGGAGGAGCCTTCCGGGGGCACTTCCCCGTCCCGGCGCCGTGCCGGAACAGAGACTCCTGTCCCCCAGATCTTGGCTTCGCGATGGGCGGCTCTGGAAGGTTTCTCGTACCGTGGCTTTTTTCGTATCGTGTTTTAGGCCAGGGACCTTTATATAGGCGAAGAGGCAGCGTCAGAAGGTCAACGAGGCGACGACACAATAGGGGGGCGCGGGCCCCCCCTTGGCCGCGCCGGCCTACTGTTTGGTGGGCCTGTGGCCCCCTCTGGCGGCTCTCGGGTGTTCTGGAAGCTTCGTGGAAAAATAGGATGCCGGGCATTGATTTCGTCCGATTCCGAGAATATTTCCTTACTAGGATTTCGGAACCAAAAACAGCAGAAAACAAGAACCGGCCCTTCGGCATCTCGTCAATAGGTTAGTTCCGGAAAACGCATAAATATGACATATAATGTGTATAAAACATGTAGATATCATCAATAATGTGGCATGGAACATAAGAAAGTATCGATACGTCGGAGACGTATCAGCATCCCCAAGCTTAGTTCCTGCTCGTCCCGAGCAGGTAAACGATAACAAAAATAATTTCTGGAGTGACATGCCATCATAACCTTGATCATACTATTGTAAGCATATGTAATGAATGCTGCGATCAAAACAATGGTAAATGACATGAGTAAACAAATGAATCATATAGCAAAGACTTTTCATGAATAGTACTTTCAAGACAAGCATCAATAAGTCTTGCATAAGAGTTAACTCATAAAGCAATAAATTCATAGTAAAGGCATTGAAGCAACACAATGGAAGATTAAGTTTCAGCGGTTGCTTTCAACTTGTAACATGTATATCTCATGGATATTGTCAATGTAAAGTAATATAACAAGTGCAATATGCAAGTATGTAGGAATCAATGCACAGTTCACACAAGTGTTTGCTTCTTGAGGTGGAGAGAGATAGGTGAACCGACTCAACATAAAAGTAAAAGAAAGGCCCTTCGCAGAGGGAAGCATTGATTGCTATATTTGTGCTAGAGCTTTGGTTTTGAAAACAAGAAACAATTTTGTCAACGGTAGTAATAAAGCATATGTATCATGTAAATTATATCTTACAAGTTGCAAGCCTCATGCATAGTATACTAATAGTGCCCGCACCTTGTCCTAATTAGCTCGGATTACCGGGATTATCATCGCAATACACATGTTTTAACCAAGTGTCACAAAGGGGTATCTCTATGCCGCTTGTACAAAGGTCTAAGGAGAAAGTTCGCATTGGATTTCTCGCTTTTGATTATTGTCAACTTAGACATCCATACCGGGACAACATAGACAACAGATAATGGACTCCTCTTTAATGCATAAGCATGTAGCAACAATTAATGTTCTCATTTGAGATTGAGGATATATGTCCAAAACTGAAACTTCCACCATGGATCATGGCTTTAGTTAGCGGCCCAATGTTCTTCTCTAACATTATGCATGCTCTAACCATTAAATTAGTGGTAAATCTCCCTTACTTCAGACAAGACCGACATGCATAGCAACTCACATGATATTCAACAAAGAGTAGTTGATGGCGTCCCCAGGAACATGGTTATCGCACAACAAACAACTTAATAAGAGATAAAGTGCATAAGTACATATTCAATACCACAATAGTTTTTAGGCTATTTGTCCCATGAGCTATATATTGCAAAGGTAAAGAATGGAAATTTTAAAGGTAGCACTCAAGCAATTTACTTTGGAATGGCGGAGAAATACCATGTAGTAGGTAGGTATGGTGGACACAAATGGCATAGTGGTTAGCTCAAGGATTTTGGATGCATGAGAAGTATTCCCTCTCGATACAAGTTTTAGGCTAGCAATGTTATTTGAAACAAACACAAGGATGAACCGGTGCAGCAAAACTCACATAAAAGACATATTGTAAACATTATAAGAGTCTACACCGTCTTCCTTGTTGTTCAAACTCAATACTAGAAATTATCTAGACTTTTAGAGAGACCAATTATGCAAACCAAATTTTAGCAAGCTCTATGTATTTCTTCATTAATGGGTGCAAAGTATATGATGCAAGAGCTTAAACATGAGCACAACAATTGCCAAGTATCAAATTATCCAAGACATCATACCAATTACTACATGTAGCATTTCCCGTTTCCAACCATATAACAATTAACGAAGCAGTTTCAACCTTCGCCATGAACATTATGAGCTAAGAACACATGTGTTCATATGAACCAGCGGAGCGTGTCTCTCTCCCACACAAGCATTTATTCAAACAAAAACAAAAACAAAAGCACACGGACGCTCCAAGTAAAGTACATAAGATGTGACCGAATAAAAATATAGTTTCAAGGGAGGAACCTGATAATGTTGTCGATGAAGAAGGGGATGCCTTGGGCATCCCCAAGCTTAGATGCTTGAGTCTTCCTAAAATATCCAGGGATGAACCACGGGAGCATCCCCAAGCTTAGACTCTTCACTCTTCTTGATCATAGTATATCATCCTCCTCTCTTGACCCTTGAAAACTTTCTCCACACCAAACTCAAAGCAAACTCATTAGAGGGTTAGTGCATAATAAAAATTCACATGTTCAGAGGTGACACAATTATTCTTAACACTTCTGGACATTGCACAAAGCTACTGGAAGTTAATGGAACAAATAAATCCATCCAACACAGCGAAAGAGGCAATGCGAAATAAAAGGCAGAATCTGTCAAAACAGAACAGTCCGTAAAGACTAATTTTATTGAGGCACCAGACTTGCTCAAATGAAAATGCTAAAATTGAATGAAAGTTGCGTACATATCTGAGGATCACTCACGTAAATTGGCATAATTTTCTGAGTTACCTACAGAGAATTAGGCCCAGATTCGTGACAGAAAGAAATATGTTTCTGCGCAGTAATCCAAATCTAGTATTGACTTTACTATCAAAGACTTTACTTGGCACAACAATGCAACAAAACTAAGATAAGGAGAGGTTGCTACAGTAGTAACAACTTCCAAGACTAAAATATAAAACAAAATTTCTGTAGTAAAATAAACACATGGGTTATCTCCCAAGAAGTTCTTTCTTTACAGCCATTAAGATGGGCTCAGCAGTTTTAATGATGCTCACAAGAAATAAGAGTTGAAGCAAAAGAGAGCATCAATAAGCAAATTCAAAACAAATTTAAGCCTAACATGCTTCCTATGCATAGGAATCTTGTAAATAAACAAATTCATGAAGCATAATGCAACAAGAATAGAAAGATAAAACAAGTGTAACTTCAAGATTTTCAGCAAAAAGAGAGGTGTTTTAGTAACATGAAAATTTCTACAACCATATTTTCCTCTCTCATAATAATATCCAGTAGCATCATGAGCAAACTCAACAATATAAGTATCACATAAAACATATTTATTCACATGCATAAAAGTATCATTACCCTCCACATAAGCATAGTCAATTTTATTGGTAATAGTGGGAGCAAATTCAACAAAGTAGCTATCATTATTATTCTCATCATCAAATATAGGAGGCATATTGTAATCACAATCAAATTTATCCTCCATAACAGGCGATACTAAAAGACTACTATCATTATAATCATCATAAATAGGAGGCAAAGCATCATCAAAGTAAATTTTCTCCTCAATGCTTGGGGGACTAAAAAGATCATGCTCATCAAAACCAGCTTCCCCAAGCTTAGAATTTTCCATATCATTAGCAACAATGGTGTTGAAAGCGTTCATACTAATATGTTCCATAGGTTTTTTAATTTTCGCATCAAACCATCCATGTCTTAAATCAGGAAATAGAATAAGAAGCTCATTGTTGTCCATTATGCCTAACTAGTGTAAACAAGAAACAAAAAGATGCAATTGCAGGATCTAAAGGAAATAGCTTCGAGCACACACACAACGGCAACGAAAAGTACTTTACCTAGGACCGGAGTATGAGTGCCTTTTACCTTTCCTCCCCGGCAACGGCGCCGGAAAAGTGGCTAGTTGCCGGGGTCCGTGTGTGTGTGCCGTTTACCTTTCCTCCCCGGCAACGGCGCCGTAAAAGTGCTTGATGTCTACGGGTGCTTCTATTCTTGTAGACAGTGTTGGGCCTCCAAGAGCGAGAGGTTTGTAGAACAGCAAGCAAGTTTCCCTTAAGTGGATCACCCAAGGTTTATCGAACTCGTGGAGGAAGAGGTCAAAGATATCCCTCTCATGCAACCCTGCAACCACAAAGCAAGAAGTCTCTTGTGTCCCCAACACACCTAATAGGTGCACTAGTTCGGCGAAGAGATAGTGAAATACAGGTGGTATGAATAAATGCGAGCAGTAGCAACGGCACCATAAAGTGGTTTGCTGTCCAGGACTGGTGTGTGGTTGATGGTGGTAATATTGCAGGCAATATAAATGCAGTAAAACAGTAAACAAGCAGCGATAGCAGTATTTAGGAACAAGGCCTAGGGATCATACTTTCACTAGTGGACACTCTCAACATTGATCACATAACAGAATAAATAAATAGATGCTAGACTCTACACCCTCTTGTTGGATGATGAACACCACTAATCGTGTAGGATTACACGAACCCTCAATGCCGGAGTTAACAAGCTCCACAATATTCAATGTTCATGTTTAAATAACCTTAGAGTGCATGACAGATCAACATAACCAAACCAAGTACTAACATAGCATGCACACCGTCACCTTCACACTACGAAAGGAGGAATAGATCACATCAATACTATCATAGCAATAGTTAACTTCATAATCTACAAGAGATCACAATCATAGCCTACGCCAAGTACTACACGATGCACACACTCGTCACCATTACACCGTGCGGGAGGAATAAACTACTTTAATAACATCACTAGAGTAGCACGCAGATATATTGTGATACAAAACATATTGCAATCATAAAGAGATATAAATAAGCACTTCACTATGCCATTCATAACGAGTGAATAAGTATTCTGTGAAATATAGCCTAAGAGACCCACACGGTGCACACACTCGTCACCTTTACACACGTGGGACAAGGAGTCTCCTGGAGATCACATAAGTAAAACCCACTTGACTAGCATAATGACATCTAGATTACAAGCATCATCATATGAATCTCAATCATGTAGGGCAGCTCATGAGATTATTGTATTGAAGCACATAGGAGAGAGATTAACCACATAGCTACCGGTACAGCCCCGAGCCTCGATGGAGAACTACTCCCTCCTCATGGGAGACAAGCAGCGTTGATGGAGATGGCGGTGGTGTCGATGGAGGAGCCTTCCGGGGCACTTCCCCGTCCCGGCGGCGTGCCGGAACGAGACTCCTGTCCCCCGCATCTTGGCTTCGCGATGGCGGCGGCTCCGGAAGGTTTCTCGTACCGTGGCTTTTTTCGTATCGTGTTTTAGGTCGTGGACCTTTATATAGGCGAAGAGGCGGCGTCAGAAGGTCAACGAGGCGACGACACAACAGGGGGGCGCGGGCCCCCCCTTGGCCGCGCCGGCCTACTGTCTGGTGGGCCTGTGGCCCCCCTCTGGCGGCTCTCGGGTGTTCTGGAAGCTTCGTGGAAAAATAGGATGCTGGGCGTTGATTTCGTCCGATTCCGAGAATATTTCCTTACTAGGATTTCTGGAACCAAAAACAGCAGAAAACAGCAACTGGCCCTTCGGCATCTCGTCAATAGGTTAGTTCCGGAAAACGCATAAATATGACATATAATGTGTATAAAACATGTAGATATCATCAATAATGTGGCATGGAACATAAGAAATTATCGATACGTCGGAGACGTATCAATGATCTTGACTTTCATTGCATATATTGGCATTCAAAGCCTAGTGGAGTTTCCTCTAAATATTCAACTATGCAAAGCAACAAGATGCAATGCAATAAAGGCACATGCTTAAGCACAAAGCAAAGACATAACCAAATTCCCTTAAACCCTCCAAACTTCTCCCCCATTGGCACCAATTGCCGAAATGGGTGAAACATTTAGAAGGCCAATATAGTGAGAGTTCCTCCATAGCGTGTGCATTTCTCATAATTTGAGTGGAATCAAATGCACATATCCAATGACGAATATTCGGAAGGAATCACACTATAGATAGGATCAAAGATTGCAAAAAGATAACAAAGTCAAGAAGCTTCAACAAATGAAGCAAGCAACCAAATGAACCATAAAGAAGATACCAAAAGAGAGATAGATATTATGATAAGATCAAGAAGATTGCTCTAAATAATATGAGGAAGCTCCCCAAGGTTTGTGCACAAAACTAGACAATTTGCATTGGAGTATAAAGTGCACAAACTTGGAATCATCACTCCCATAATATCATTCAAAAACAAAAGATACCAAGTGAATCAAACTCTAATGATCACCACAAGATAGTGCTCTAAATCAAATGAGGAAGCTCCCCAAGGTACATGCATAAATTAAAATGTTGCATTTGAATACAATATGCATAACATGGAATCCTCACTCCCTCATTACCATTTAAAACACAAAAAATTGCAATATATCATAGATAGAAAAAAACTTAACACTTGCAACAAACAAATAGTTGAGAAACAAGTAAGAGGAACCATAATAAAAAGGCTCAACCAAGAGGATATGTGAAAGGAATGATAAAGCATATTATAAGACTATTACAAGGATGAGCAAAAAGCATCATCATAGTCTTCAATGAATTATATTGCTTAGCATGACCAATCAACAAGCAATAAATAAATAAGATATCAAAAGGAGATGTATCATCTCTTATGTGTATAAGTTTCTCTAAGTGGGCAATATCACAAAGATATTTATCCACAAAGAAACATGCACACACAAAATAGATACGCAAGAAAAAAAATATGATATCCAAGACGAAGTCATGCAATATAACAATAAGAATTTTTGCTTAATAGCATGGCCAAAGGCTCAATTTTATCTTATTGTACATTCATGAACTTCAACCACAAACAACTAAAATACATCACAAATATCAACATGGGATAGAAGATAGTTGGGATGCATTTGAGAAAGGCAACAAGTATCACAAACAAGGATACCAAAAGAAGTAACTAAATTTGCACTTTCATCTATATTGCACATGTGAGAGCCTTGAGGAATTGATATTCAATAAAATTGCTAGATAGGCATAGTTGGGATGGATGAATCATGAGCATGATTTAAAATACTTCCCAACAAATGCACTCATCTCAAATTACTCACATTCACAATAAAGAGGTTTCATTAAGACTTTTGCAAGAAGCACAACATTTGCAAATCAAGAGATTCATGCCAAAATGCAACCATAAGGTTGGATACAAGAAAAGTATGCATGAGAAGATACTTGTTACCAAGATAGCATTGGTGTGGATGTAGTAGATATGTGTTCGTTGACCATCCTAGCTTGCCTCAAGTTACCATTGAGTCACCACTCCTTTCCAAGAGTGAGACAAGCATTCAATGCATATCCATTATGGATCTCCAGATCCCGCTATTGGTTATTGGTCAGAGAGAAGTCTCAACCATGTCTGCATAGTTCGCGAACCGTAGGGTGACACACTTAAGGTTTGATGTCGTTTAAGTAGATATGGAATATGGAATGGAGTTCGAAGTTTTGTTCGGAGTCTCGGATGGGATCCGGGACATCACGAGGAGTTCCGAATGGTCCGGAGAATAAGATTCATATATAGGAAGTCACTTTCCAAGTTTGGAAATGATCCGGTGAATTTATGGAAGGTGGTTTCTAGAATTATCCGGAATAAATCACTATGGAAGGAGGAGTCCCGGAGGGACTCCACAAACCCTAACCAGCCAACCAAGTGGGAGGGTGGAGTCCATGGTGGACTCCACCTCCTTGTCCGGCCAAGTAAAGGGGGGAGGGGAGAGTCCATGTCCCTCTAGGTTTCGTCCATAAGGCAGTTTTTCTCTTGGGGTCTTATTCGAAGACTTTGGGCAAACCCTTGGGGTTCCACCTATATAATGAGGAGGAGAGGGAGGGGGCTGCCCATGGCTTAGCCGCACCACCTAGGGCATCCAAGGGCCGGCGCCCAAGTGCCCCTCCCCTCTCCCCAAACCCTAGCCTCTCCTCCTCCACATAATACTCCCGCAGCGCATTGGCGAAGCCCTGCCGGAGTTCTCCACCACCACCGCCACCATGCCGTTGTGCTGCCGGGATTCCGAGGAGGACCTACTACTTCCACTGCCCGCCGGAACGGGGAGGAGGACGTCGTCTTCATCAACACTGAACGTGTGACCGAGTACGGAGGTGCTGCCCGATTGTGGCACCGTCAAGATCTTCTACGCGCTTTTGAAAGCGGCAATTGATCATCTTCTGCAACAACGAGATCTAATATCGTAGGCTTTGGAAATCTTCAAGGTTTAGTCTCGTGATCCCCTCGTTGCTCCCATCTACTAGATTGCATCTTGGCTCGGTTTTTCGTTCTTGCGGTAGGAAATTTTTTGTTTTCTATACTACGAATCCCATCAGTGGTATCAGAGTCGTGTCTATGCATAGATTGGTTGCACGAGTAGAACACAATTGTTTTGTGGGCGTTGATGCTTTGTTGTGTTTAGTTCGTGTACTTTGCATCTTTGTGGCATAGTGGGATGAAGCGGCTCGGGCTAACTTTACATGACCGCGTTCATGAGATTTGCTCCACACTCGACATGCAACTTGTATTCCATAAATGGCTTTGCGGGTGTCTGTCTCTCCCACTATAGTGAAGATCCAATTTACTCTTTCTATTGACAACACTAGTATCACCGTTGTGGTTCATGTTCGTAGGTAGATTGGATCTTACTCGAAAACCCTAAACCACGTAAAATATGCAAACCAAATTAGAGACGTCTAACTTATTTTTGCAGGGTTTGGTGATGTGATATGGCCATGATGTGATGATGAATATGTATGAGATGATCATTATTGTATTGTGGCAACCGGCAGGAGCCTTATGGTTGTCTTTAAATTTCATGTTGAGTAGTATTTCAAAGTAGTTGTAATAGTTGCTACATAAGGTGAACAACTATGAAGACGGTGCCATGGACCTTGACGCTACGCCGATGATGATGGAGATCATGCCTATTGATGATGGAGATCATGTTCGTGCTTTGAAGATGAAGATCGAAGGCGCAAAGACTAAAGGGCCATATCATATCACATATAATTGCATGTGATGTTAATCCTTTATGCATCTTATTTTGCTTAGATCGCGACGGTAGCATTATAAGATGATCCCTCACATTAATATCAAGATAATAAAGTGTTCTCCCCTCGTATGCACCGTTGCCAAAGTTCAATGTTAAGTGCTAGTTCATGATAGACCCATGTGATCTAAGACCACAACACAATCAGCATATCTGTTTTATACGAAATATGGGCCTATTGGTTATGGCTATTTCAAATTTATTGTGTGGTCGCATTGCACCATACTACTCTCAGTAATCTTGTTTTTTCTCCAGACAAGTGAAATGTTTGTACAAAAGCGTATAATATGGAAGTTCATGAAGCTAACCTTGCCACCAGGTAGCCCTCCAATGCCGTTGATACGAACAGGTGGGCAGTCAGTGCCGAGGAAACAATCAACACTCGCACCTAGTTGTTTCAAACCGACACCTAAGTCACCGATAGGACGCTCCATCATTCTTGGTACTCCATCAAGAACATAACTGAAGTTCAGAAGAGAGACGTAAACCATCAGTCTCAAAGCATAACCACGGAACTCATACTTATTTCCGTAATCCCGTAAGGATAAAAAAAAGAAACATACGTCGCATTTCCACCAGCAGCTACTACAGCTGCCGTCAATGGCCGCATTGCAGTTCCAGCGTTGCCCAAGAAGAGCTTTACTTCCTCCTTGGCATCCTTTTCAATCGGGAACCTGCCGCCGCAGCCGACGACTACAGCTCTTTTTGCAACTTTGTCCGCTTCCACCGAGAGCCCAAGCGCGTCCAGGGCCTCGAGCATGTAGTGGACATCCTCGCTGTTCAACAGAGTTATCCACAACCGTTGTTCCCTGATGAGCAAAAGCCAGTTAATGATCAGCAAGAGATGACAGCGAAGCAAAGCAGTTTCAATTGCTTATCGTACTGCAAATAAGTTGACAGGGCATGCTGCACTATAATATTCCGATCTCGGCACCCAATTCACACAAAGGGGAGAAGTAGGGAGAGGGGCTTTGTCTGCTTGTTTTCTCACCTCGGACAAGGCGGAGAGGAGTAGGATCCGGTTGGAGAGCGACTTGGAGCCGGGCAGCTGCACGGCGCCGGAGATCTCCCGGATGGGCTGCAGCTCGACCTTCTCCAGAGCACCGCCCCGCCGCGGCACCGCAGACGCATCCCGCGAGCCAGGCGCGCCGGCATCCGGAGGCGGCGCGAGAAGGCGGAGGAGGCCGGGGCGGCGGCGGCGCGGTCAAGCGTGGTCGGGCGAGCAGGCCTCCGGCGGGGGAGAGGAGCAGCAGCGCGGGGCCGCGGTCGGAGATGGGCGGCGAGCCAGAGGGCGGGCAGCAGCACAGCTGGCGGCGCTCGACGATTTGGTCTGGCCGGGCGGCACGACGGCAGCGCGACGCGAAACACGGGCGGCGTCGTCCGTCCTGGACCGCCTCGGCCGGGACTGGGGAAGAGGGAGTCGCTGCGTACGGTTGAAGACAGGGATAAAGGGCGAGCTCGATGGTTGGCCATGACAGCCCAAATCGAGTCGACGAGCGGACCAGGTCGTGTTGGCGGACCAGATCCCGCGTCCTCCGGCCAGCGGACGACGCATGGCTGTGGACAACGTCGAATCAACGGATGCACGTCAGGAGCTTGGACACGGTCGAGCAGAGGGGGAGAGGGTGAGCTTGGGCGAGTTGGGATCTTGGTCGGCTTCGCAGTGGTGTCCCAGAATCATCATTGCATACGCCAAAAATTCGCATGGTAGCAAAACTAACACCGTCGGACACGTGTCAGTCTTTCACCGCGTGCTCACGTATACACCCGGTCACCAGGCTTCATTCGATAAGATGATCCCTCACATTAATATCAAGATAATAAAGTGTTTTCCCCTCGTATGCACCGTTGCCAAAGTTCGTCGTTTCGAATCATCTCGTGATAGATTCTACGTTCACATACAACGGGTGTAAGCCATGTTTGCACACGCGGAATACTTGGGTTTGCTTGACGAGCCTAGCATGTACAGACATGGCCTCGGAACACAGGAAACCGAAAGGTTGAACACGAGTCATATGGATGATATGATCAACATGTTGATGTTCACCATTGAAGTTACATCATCTCACGTGATGATCGGTTTTGGTGTAGTGGATATAGATCGTGTGCCACTTAACAACTATGAGGGATGTTGTATTAAGTGGGAGTTCATTAGTAATTAGATCAAAACATGAACTAATTATCATAAACGTAGTCCGAATAGTATTTTGAATTAATTTGTAGAATTGGCATCCGTTTTCTACCATACGCTAGTCTTGTAATTGAGATAGAAATACTGTTAAGTCTGACAAGTAACTTTACGGACTGGTACCGTATTGTTAAAGAATCAAGAAATGATTAAGTCCTATTGCAAACTTTTAGTAAACCTCACATTACTGATTCAAAGAACAATGGTTTCAATTAGTACCTAGAATCATCTTGTCTCCATGAAACTTGAAGTTCAAATCTGTTTGAAAAGTAAGGAGCTGAAAATTTTGTTTTCAGAAATAAGCGAGGTATGTAATATATGTGATATATAAGATCTTGTTGCAAGGTGATAGAATATAATTTGGTGAGACTACATAAACTCATAAGTTTTATGGGAATGTATGAAGGTTGAAGATGCAAGATGTCCCAATCCTCCAACTAAGTTGGGCACTAACGATATTCGCATATCCATGAAGTGATTGTCCTTAGTATGCACCGTTGCTAAGACTCGTCGTTTCGAAGCATCACGTGATGATCGGGTGTGATAGATTCTACGTGTGCATACAATGGGTGCAGGCCAGATTTGCACATGCGAATACTGAGGTTAAACTTTACGAGCCTAGCATGTACAGACATGGTCTCGGAAAGTCGTCATGATATGATGGATAAAATTATGAGTGAAATTGTTCATCATATTAGAAAGTTACTAATAGTGAAATCTAGAACACTTGTCATATGATGATCAACTTCAAAGAAAGAACCTCAAGGTTATTGGTATTTGACCAACAAACCTAGAAGTTATTGATGTTGAAGTGTTTTTCTGAGAAGGGGGAAAGCTAAAAGAGAAACTACAAAAGATTTTTTGGCAGAAAGAAAGAAAAAACTAGAAAGTATAGCTCAGGTGTATATAAATGATATACATGTTATGGATGTATTCCTTGTTTGGTCACATAATGAAATTCTTGGGTATTTGTACCAGATTGGTTGGTATGAGATGTCATACAATAAAACGCAATACAAGAATATGATGGCCTAAGTGACTAATAAGGAATATGGTAATAATGCACGTCTGGAACATAACAAAGTGTTATTATGTTTGTCGTTGGCATTCTACCTAGCCCTTAGAATTTATAATAAAGAACTTAATAATCGTTATTTTGCTCTGGTCAAATGAAAACAATGAGTTGTTCAAATTATGACATTACTCCATGTACGATGGATAAGTTATTATAAATCTTAATGGTGAAACACACATACATAACACTGACGGTAAAATGCCATAAGGCAATTGATTTGAATTCCACTTATTTGTGGAACCGCTATTTAGGTCATGTTAGAGAGGAACGCATGAAGGAAATCCATGCAAATGGATTTTTGGAGTCATTTGTTTTTTGAATCGTTTGGCGCTTGCAAATCTTTTCTAGAAGAGAATGACTAAAATACCGTTCATAGGCCAAGAGTTGAACGGGCAACTAACTTAGTGGAAACATACATGATGATGTATGTGGTTCACTGGGCATAGTTGTGTGCGGAAGATTCTTCTACTTCATGAAAACTTCCAACAATGAATTGAGTATATAAATGTGGATATATTCGATAAGGAAGAAGTTTGAAACATTTGAATGGATTCAAATAAAATTCAGCATGAAGTGAAAATCATCGTAATAGAAAAGTCAAATATCTATGATTGGATCATGGTGGAAATATTTGAATTACGAGTTTTAGCGAACATCTAAGAGAGTTATGAAATTTTTCTACAACTCACGTTTCTTGGAGTATCATAGTGATGATGGAGTATCCGAGAGATGTATCCAAACCTTGTTGGGTCAATGATGAGATAAAATATTGATGCCATCATATTTTTGTGAATTATGCTTTAGAGACTACCGCTTTTACACTAAATAGAGCATCATCATGATCTGTTGAAATGACACCATACAATTTATGGCATGGGTATAAACCATAATAGTCCTTTCTTTAAATTTTGGTCTAAGAGTTTACAACCAAAATCGGATGAATGTCTTTGTTGGTTATCCCAAAGAATTGATTGGGAATTCTTTTCACTATGAAGTAAAAGACAAAAGTGTTTGTTAATGTTACTTGCTTATTTCCAAGAAATTGTTTTCTAGCGAAGTATTTGAGTGGGAGGACAATAGAACTTGATAAGGTTTATGAACCCGAGCATAATGATCGGAGTAGCGCAGCATCGGAAATTGGTTCCGAAGCGGCCACGACGATCATGGCTTCCATGACTACAAAGTGTTTTAGCCATGGAGATCGAAGTACTTATTGAACCTTGTAGGTATGGTTTACTTTGTGATCAAATAAATGATTTGTGGACAAAGGATTGATTTTGAACAATGATAAACCAACTACAAACAAAGAAGTTATGATGGGCCCTGACTCCGTTAAAATGGCCATGCGCCATGAAATCCATGATAGATGAATACTTTTTGAAAGTAAATGGATCTATAAAATTGATGGACTTGGATGGAATATCCTTGAAGAAGCTCGACTTGTCGAAAAGCTGTTTACGACAAAGTTCAAAAGAGTTGACTACGATAAGATTAGATCTTCCGTAGCAATGCTTATAGTCTATGTGGATTATTCTAGTAATCGCTACATATTTCTTTTATGAGATATGCTAGTAGGATGGAAAAATACATTACTTAACAGAAGTGTGTATTAAAGGTGTATACAAGATACAACCAAGAGTTTTGCTAGTTCGTGGAATAGTAGATAGGTATACGAACTTAAATTGGATGAAGTGAGTATCGCGGAGTTGGAATCTTCACCGGATGAAATAGTCAAAGAGTTTTTGATTTCATCAGAAACGATGAAGATGCTTGCATTTGCAAGAAATTAAGTGGGAGCGCTGAGACATATTTATAGTACTTTATGTAAATGACATATAGTTGGTTATAAATGATGTAATTATATACTTGATTAAAAGGTTTCATTGAGAATTAACTTCAATGAAAGGAAATGGACTAAAACATATTTAGTGTCAAGATCTATAAAGATAGATTGAAACACATAATAAGTTTAAAGTCAAAGTACATGAGTGATTATAGATCACGAATAATATGTACACAATCAGATGTCATGTGCTCTAAAGTGCTATGAGCATGTACTAGAATGATTCATGTGATGATCATTGGACGATAGTAAGAATATCCTTGAGTACTTTAGAAGAACTAAGGATATATATTTATATAAGTTTTTGTATGGGGTAATGACAAACAAATCGCTGTAAAGTGTTGCACCGATATTAGTTTGATCACATATAAAAATAAATTTCAATCTCAAATTAGGCTAAGTGTTGTTTAAAAGGTAGCACAATGAGCTAGATTTAGATGAGTTCTAAATGTTGTGACGGATTCTACAAACGAAGGCAGAGTATGTCATTGTTTTGACAATGACTGAGGATGTTAAGTCAAGAAGTTCTTTGAGAACTTGGTGTCGTTCCGATAGTGTCGGAACTTTGAAGCTATGTGTGTGACAATATTAGTGACATATTTCAGACCGCGGAATTAAGGTTCCACCAGAAGACCAAACATATTTAATGCCGACTCATTTGGAAAATGAGTGATGCGTTAAGACGTAAATGAATTGCAAAATACATACGTTTCTGAGCATGTCAGATCCGTTGACTAAAACCTCTCCCGTGAGCAAAACATGATAAAGCACCGGAAAGCCAAGGTGTTATATCTTTACAAATATAAACTAGATTATTGACTCTAGTGCAAGTGGGAGACTGTTGGAGATATGCCCAAGAGGCAATAATAAAGTGGTTATTATATATCTTCATGTTTATGATAAATGTTTACATACCATGCTATAATTATATTAACCGAAACATTGATACATGTGTGTTATGTGAACAACAAGGAGTCCCTAGTAAGCCTCTTGTATAACTAGCTTGTTGATTAATAGATGGTCATCGTTTCGTGATCATGAATATTGGATGTTATTAATAACAAGGTTATGTCATTGATGAATGATGTAATGGACACACCCAATTAAGCGTAGCATAAGATCACGTCATTAAGTTCATTTGCTATAAGCTTTCGATACATAGTTACCTAGTCCTTCGACCATGAGATCATGTAAATCACTTATGCCGGAAGGGTACTTTGATTACATCAAACGCCACTACGTAAATGGGTGGTTATAAAGGTGGGATTAAGTATTCGGAAAGTATGAGTTGAGGCATATGGATCAACAGTGGGATTTGTCCATCCCAATGATGGATAGATATGCGCTGGGCCCTCTCGGTGGAATATCGTCTAATTAGCTTGCAAGCATATGAATGGCTCATAAGAGATCACATACCACGGTACGAGTAAAGAGTACTTGTCAGGAGACGAGGTTGAACAAGGTATAGAGATACCGATGATCAAACCTTGGACAAGTAAAATATCGCGTGACAAAAGGAATTGGTATCGTATGTGAATGGTTCAATCGATCACTAAGTCATCGTTGAATATGTGGGAGCCATTATGGATCTCCAGATCCCGCTATTGGTTATTGGTCAGAGAGAAGTCTCAACCATGTCTGCATAGTTCGCGAACCGTAGGGTGACACACTTAAGGTTTGATGTCGTTTAAGTAGATATGGAATATGGAATGGAGTTCGAAGTTTTGTTCGGAGTCTCGGATGGGATCCAGGACATCACGAGGAGTTCCGGAATGGTCCGGAGAATAAGATTCATATATAGGAAGTCACTTTCCAAGTTTGGAAATGATCCGGTGAATTTATGGAAGGTGGTTTCTAGAATTATCCGAATAAATCACTATGGAAGGAGGAGTCCCGGAGGGACTCCACAAACCCTAACCAGCCAACCAAGTGGCAGGGTGGAGTCCATGGTGGACTCCACCTCCTTGGCCGGCCAAGTAAAGGGGGAAGGGGAGAGTCCCTCTCCCTCTAGGTTTCGTCCATAAGGCAGTTTTTCTGTTGGGGTCTTATTCGAAGACTTTGGGCAAAACCTTGGGGTTCCACCTATATAATGAGGAGGAGAGGGAGGGGCTGCACATGGCTTAGCCGCACCACCTAGGGCATCCAAGGGCCGGCGCCCAAGTGCCCCTCCCCTCTCCCCAAACCTTAGCCTCTCCTCATCCACATAATACTCCCGCAGCGCATAGGCGAAGCCCTGCCGGAGTTCTCCACCACCACCGCCACCACGCCGTTGTGCTGCCGGGATTCCGAGGAGGATCTACTACTTCCGCTGCCCGCTGGAACGGGGAGGAGGACGTCGTATTCATCAACACCGAACGTGTGACCGAGTACGGAGGTGCTGCCCGATTGTGGCACCGTCAAGATCTTCTATGCGCTTTTGAAAGCGGCAAGTGATCATCTTCTGCAACAACGAGATCTAATCTCGTAGGCTTTGGAAATCTTCAAGGGTTAGTCTCTTGATCCCCTCGTTGCTCCCATCTACTAGATTGCATCTTGGCTTGGTTTTTCGTTCTTGCGGTAGGAAATTTTTTGTTTTCTTTACTACGAATCCCATCAATGGTCTCCCAGTCGGCTGGTAGTCCGAATCAGAGGATGATCCCAGGGAGAAATCTGTCATCATAAAATGATTATTTAATGAAGCATAATCCTCCCCTGGGGTGTACTCCCCTGTGATTCCATCATAGGCATTCCCTCCATCTGTGTCCGACTCGATTACTATCAGATACTCCTCATAATCTCCCCTACTATACTGATGGTTCTGATACTGGGTTGTGGCGTCCTCATCTATCTCGGGATTACATCTCACTGGATCACTATAAGTCCCCATGAATGATCCCCAACGCCAACCCGTGGAATTCTCAATAGGAGTCTCGGAACGCTGGTGGTTTCCGGATTCTTCTCCGCCCTCATATCCACCTTGTGAGCTACTAGGAAAGTACCTAGGTGTGATAGGTGTAGTTGGTGGTTCTGGATTGTCTATGCTAATAAAATCACCAGTTGAATAAACTGGTGTATGAACCTCACTCTCCATCGGCTCCTTTCCCTTAGACTCCTCCTTGGGCTCAGTGAATTCATCCAACATTGTATCAATTGCCCCCGACAGATGTCGGTTCAACTGAAAGAACAATGTCAGTAGGTTTGTAGTTATCCATGTAATTAGCGGCTTCTGCAGGCTTTCTTTTGGCAAACTTAAAGTGATTCAGCATCGGATCATCATCCTCCTCCATATGTGGGATATGTGCGAATTCGGAACCAATAAGATCCTTAGTCTTATGTTCCCTAATGTCTGTGATGGCTTTCATTATGGCTATGTGATAGGTTGTTCTTATGGTCCTAGCCTCTCCCGCTGGCATAACTGCACTCATTCCTAGGGATTCTGGTAGTTGTAGTCCTACCCTACACTTAGCCAGTACTGTACCATCGTAGTACGTGTACTTCATTACTCGGATTTGGGAATCGCACCCAAATTCGAGTAACATTGCCCGGAGAATATCAACGAGTCCTCCGTCATAGTCGTTCAGAGTGGATTCCTTCACTTTCACGTTACGTGCGGAACGTGAACTGGCCATTTTAGGCTGTGGATAAGAAAGAATATAATATTAGTAATAATGCATCATAATAGTGATAATAAAGAATTATCACACTAAAAGATATGAATGTTTTATTCTCAAGTGAATAGACACCATATTTTTAGAGAATTCTTTGCTAATCCTATTTGACACCTAACGTTCTGTCCCATTTACTAGGTTCCAACCTAAGGTCAAAGCTTTTGCTCTGATACCAACTGTGGTTACCCTGCATACCACTTCATGTTGTAGTATGACAGTCGTTGATATAGCATTCGCGAAGTACCAATCCGCAAATATTACATCCCTCAGAGTAGTACAACAGAACATAGCTGGTCCATAACTCATTCATACATTATTACAAACCAAATGTATACATCATCTTGGAGCTCCTCCTGGGTCCAGAGAGGAATACTCATGGGTTCGAGGTGAACCCGGCTTAGCTTACAATACAAAAGTCTGAGCAGGTTATACATTTATTTCCTTCTGAGCAGCTAAATATTAAGGAGTTTGTACTGATCGGTTACTACTAACTCTAAGGTATTAGGCTTGGTTTCCTTCTGATGTCTCCCCATTTCCGTAGACAATGAGATAGTCTACACCTTCTATTCCGCCTGAGAGGTCAGGGTCCTCATAGTAGATCTTCTCGGCTCCACCTGGTCCATCAGTTGTCTCCTCGAGGTGGTTCAGACATTCTAAGCAAGGGATTATAAGAGGTATGAGTACGAGCGTACTCAAGAAGTTCATATTAGGAAAAAGGTGTTTAATGCACTAGCTACGATACTAGACCAGGAAGTCTAATACTGACAAGGTATCAACTTGTCAATGCCTACAGATTGTAGACTTGGGTTTTCATAGAAAGTAGAGGGCAAGTAGATCTCGAGGGTTCAGCCGGAAAAGTACTCGACTATTAGAAAACTAGGGTTGTGTTGACAATGTAATCGATCCTCTCTTTCTCCCTCGACTCCCCCTTATATAGGAGGCGGAGCCGAGGGTTTCGTGATGTACAAGTTACAAAGTCCGGGAGACTCTTTGAGTTCGTCCCGTAATAATTACAAGTCATTATTCCTAATACAACTCTATCTTTCCAAACTATCTCTTAATTGGGCTTCCGAGCTTCATAAACATCGGGTCGTGGGCCTTCAGTAAACCCCGGGTACCATCTTCGGCAGGCCCATTGGGGATGCCTATGTCAGTATCCCCCGAGATTTTGCTTGAATCTAAGAATCACGGAAAATCTCCATCATTACAAATAAAACCTGATTTCTTCGAGTTTATCAAATGACTTTCATAAATCAAACATATATTGTACAGGGATCACGATAATTGGGGCTGATTCATCTGACGGATCAGGTGCCAGTTAACTGCTCTCGTGGAAATCCCGCAAATACCTACTTCAAGATCAAGTCCCCGAACATGATCTCGGTATACTGGCGTAGTTTCGACATGTGCCGCTTAAGGTCTTACCATATGCCGAACTCCAGTCGCGTTTTATCAGGTACCTAACGCGCCCGTTAGGATTTTTCTTCGGATCTATTGATACGAAAAAAAGTAGCATAACGCATTCGGGTGCGATGCCACGCCGCGCAGGACGGATCCTGGGGTCTTACCTTCGCAAAGTATTGCGGCATTCAGAGATTAAATCGCGACTGAGGCGCTCTGAGAGTATATTGTCGAGTGCCTTTTTCGGCTGATGGAATAGCACATTTGTTCGAGTCATATGATGACTTATATATTTTTTATATTTTCCTCCCGATGGGAGTGTATGAAGAGTTATATCATAACTCGGAATATGCTCCTCATGAGTTCATCAATTTCACCGGGTACGCGAACAGCGTTCCCGATGGGAGTAGCCCCCGAGGCTACAGCCAAGTGCTTGTACTTGGTTGTAGGCTCACCTTTTTAGTATCTTTGTCGCTATATTGTCAACTTTTTCCAGTATTGCCATCTTTATCGGGTGCGCGACCAGCGCTCCCGATGGGATTAGCCCCCGAGGCTACAGTCGAGTATTTATACTTGGCTGTAGGCTCAATATTTTATCTTTTTTGACTCATCTTTCTATCAAACTCCTTATGAAAGTAGCCCCCGAGCATTTAAGCAAAAACTTGTATTTGATCAAAAGCTCCCGAAATTCCCAATAATACTTCTTTGTCGCCAAACCTCCAAGCACTGCAGCCGAAATTCTTCTTTTATTGTGACATCAGCACTGACGATAGCCACGATCATTGTGTTGGGAAGGCGTGGAGGATGTCATGTCGCTGACATGTGGGCCTAGAACTCTGCAGTTTTTGACACGTTACGCAAGTGGGGGACACACGTCCTCCACTTTCCCTGGCACGCGCGCTGTAGCGCCTGTCAAGTTACGTCGCAGTAAAATGTCATTTTTACCCTTGGAAACACGTGTAAGGCCTTAGATCCATTTTTCTATCATCCAACGGCGTAACGATTCGATGGCTCGCTATAAGTAACCGTCGTCTTCCTCAGAAATCCCCTTCGCTGCACCGCGCTCCTATCCTCTCTCTGTCCAAAAGCTTTCATTGCAACCAAACAAGCTCCTGCGCCCGTGCTTGTCCTCAATCTCTCCGGCGCGAACGTTGATGCCACCGCGGGAGAGGCTCACAAGGCACACCACTCTAGAAGCGAGCATGGCGACACAAGATCTGGAGGTCTCTGAGTGGGAGAGATCTAAGATCTCAAACCAAGACACGAACCTGCTGAAGAAGCTTGGATTGATGAAGAAGGAGGAAGCGCTGATCTTTCCCAGTGAAGAAAGCTTCCCGACGCCCCCCATCCAATACCGGGTAACCTTTGTTGACCACCTCATCCGCGGTCTTTCCGCTCCTATCCACGAATTCCTTCGTGGATTACTCTTTACGGGCTGCAGCTGCACCAGCTGACCCCCAATTCTATCCTCCATATCTCTATCTTTATCACCCTCTGCGAGTGCTTTCTCGGGACCCATCCGAATTGGGCCATGTGGAAACGCATTTTCTACATTCGCCGCAACAGCTCCCACAACATCGCCTACAATATAGGTGGTGTTGTTATCTATGTCTGTCCTGACGTCGATTACTTCGACGTAAACTTCCCCGACTCCGTCCAAGGGTGGTGCAGGAGATGGCTATACGTCCGCGAGGAATATCTTGACTCGCGGGAATACAACATCGCGCCCTTTGATGGTGGCGCAAAAATCCTTCGGCGCCGATCATGGGATGCGGAAGCTACCGAAGAAGAGAAGATGGCGACAGATGCGCTGATGAAGCGCATCCATGAGCTTTAGAACACCTGCGGTAAGGAACTGTCGGGTGTTCAAATTACTGCGCATTTTCTAAGGATTAGGGTGCAGCCTCTACAGGCTCGCAAAAACCCTCTGTGGCTGTATGCTGGCGAGAAAGATGTCGACCGCATATCCAAACATCTCTCTGTGAAGGATTTGGAGAAGCTTGTCCGGCGTGTTTCGTAGCTAAGCAAAAAGGATTCAGTTCCAACCTCCTGCCGCGTGGTGCCACCAACGCTCTCCCCAAAGTAAGTAATCTTGTCTCTCGAGTTTTTTGATTCCTATCGTCGTTATCTTTCTTTCTCGACTTTGATGAAAATTTTGTCTGCTATTTTGCTTGTCTTACTGTCTTGCTATCGACCTATGTCCTTAACTGTCCCTTTCCGTTGATTTTTGTTCTGCAGAACCACCAAGTCACCTCTTCTCTGCCTCCCTTACCTGAAGGTGGGGAGGTCGATGAACGAGCCGTCGTTGCCGACGATTATCAGGGCACTTCTCGCCCTGAGAGTGAAGTCGCGGGATCTCACAAATCGGCGGCTTCTTCTGATAAAGAAACAAAATTGGAAGCTTCTGAATCTGTACACTCACTTCCTTCCGTTGCTTCTCCAAAGAACAAAAGGAAGAGAGGTGATGTCGAAGATTCTGGTACCTCCAAACCCAGTGGGTCACCTGCCGAAGAAGCTTCCCCGGGGAGGAGGGTGCCTTCAATCCTTACGAGGATGCTCTTATTAGCTCTAAAGCTACCCTGCCTTCTTTTTTTCTTTTTATATATTTGTTTGTGAGTGTTCCTATACTATCTCTTGTGGACAGTGGCGAAGAAGAGGAAGAACCCGCTGCCAATGTGACTGCTCCCACGAGCACGTCACAAACTTTAGTTCTTTCGGAAACTCGCCGTGTAACGGAGGAAACCTCGCCTCCTCCGCAAGATTTGGAAATGTCGACTCCTGTCGCCAGCCCCCGAGCCCCCTCGCTGAAGAGAGCAAGGATTGAGCTTGGCGAGAAACAAGGCTTCTTGGCCAGGAGTTCAGCGACTCCTTCTTTGGATGATGTAAGGACCCTTACAACTATTTTGTCTTCTGTCGAGTTTTTTTCCCTCTTAACCTTTCTAACAACTATCTTTCTACAGCCTCTGATGCAAGAATTCATCCGTCTCGGTAATCAATTTGTTGGTTACCGTGACACTGTTGAAAGCTTGAAAGGTACACCTTTCTACCGTCTTTTTTTATCAAGTAGACTCTATTGCTATCTTTATCTTGACACTTCTTCCATGCTTTCTCCTAGAGGCTCTCGCTAAAGCTAGCAATCGTGTCGATGATCTCGCCATCAAGCTAGAGCAGAGTGAAAAAGCTCGCGAGAAGGCTGAACAGGATGCTGCCTCTGTTGGAGATCTTCGAAAGAGACTCCATCAAGCTGAAACTGCCTTGAGCGAGAAGACAACGCAGCAGATTGCTCGCGAAGAAGATGTCATTGGCCGCCTGGAGTCGCAGAATCGACGTTTTGTCAGTAAGTTCATTGATCGCTTTGCTCGAGTCTCTTCCAAGATTAGCTCTCCTTATACTTGTTGATAACCCGAACTTTGTATCAGCAGGGAAAATGGGCCAGGATTTTGAACATCAGATCCTGAAGGGGATCGTCTTCTAGATGCCCTTTCCCTCCTTGAAATTCATGGGGATCTGGAGCGCCGCAGTATTACTGATGCGCGGACCGCGTTTACGCGCCTCTTCCCCTACTTCTTCATGAAGAAAAACCAGCCAGATACCTTTGTTGATCTTGCCAAGCACTTCATTCCTGAAGAAGATCTTGGGTTGGCTTTCCGGCAAGAGAACTTTAAGATTGGTGTTGAAGGCACCATACTTTGGTTGCCGAGAGTCAACAGAACGTCGACTGGGCAAAAGCTGGTGAGACGAAGAAGATAAATAAGGAGAGGTGGCAATCTTTGATTAAGGCTGCCAAGCCTCACTCGAAGAAGATCCTCTCTTTCCTCGGGTACAAGCCAGCAGCTTCCTCCAGTACTGCCAAGCCGGAGGTCAAGTAGACCATCCACTCCTTCGCTTGTTTTTCTTCTTTTGGTAGATGTCGATATCGTTATGATATGCGACTGCCTCTGCTGACTCACTAGGAGTCGATATTTTGTAATGGATCTTCCCCCATGTAAATATTTTTAATTTATGAATGGAAAAAGAGAAACTCCCGTTTGGTAATTGATGTCGACTTTTTCTTTCTTCCAGTTGATTTTTGACAACTATTCTGAGACTGCTGGGCCGCGATCTGCTTCTCCTGCTGCATCTCGATTGAAACGGACCACTGACGACGTTTCTTTAGACTACTCTTCATGTGCTGACTTGGATCAGTCGGAATTGACTGAACTTCGACAACAGCTCCAAACCTTGAAGAAACAGTCTCTTATTGTCATGGAACAGTCCCGCAAATCTTCTGAGCGGGAAAAAATATCTCTCCAGCAAGCTCAGGAGTCTTTGAAATTGAAAGAATCTGCGACTACCGAAGCCTTACAAGCCACCTCTCGAGAAAATTATATGCTTGGCCTGATGGCTAGCGCAAGTCTGGATATGACGGGTAAGTTCCTCCTTTGGTGCTCCCTCTTTCCTTTGTCGTATACAAATCACTCGATCCTCATTATAGTTCTTGATACGGGTAGGTTCGTTCTTCGATGCTACTGCCGAAAATCAGCGTGTTGACGCAAAATCTGCAGTTCTTCTTCGCCTTGCTCATGAAAACAACTCCAGCTTCTGGGCTTCCCCAGACCGTACTCGACAAATTGTACGATTCCAAGATCGAGCTGGTCAGGTGCGGGAGTACCTTGAATTTGCGCCAAGACTCTGGCCAGAGTTTATAATGCCATGTTTCCTCGGAATCCTTAGCCAAAGACACTTCCTGAACTAATGAATAAGTTCAAAGATGTGGATCAAATCCATGGTTTTGTGAAGGCGCAATTACTTGCTGGTGCTAGATTTTCCATGATCATGCTATAGATCTGCCACCCGAAATTGGACAAGTCCGACACTGTTGAGCTTTGTCATGCCAGATTGAAGAAGCGAAAGAGAAACGTCGACAAGATCAACGATGAGGTGACACTAGTAGCCGAGAAAATGATTGCAGATCTTCTTCGTATGGATTCTGAGTATTTCTCCAAGGGCCATTACGCTGATTCCATGGATGCTCCTGCGGAAAGTGAAAGGGTACGAATAGATGATTTTATATGAGTTGAATAAGTCTGTCTTTCTGCCGATTTTTCCTGTAACAAAAGCATATCTTATATATTGCGAGAGCTGTATGTATTTATTGTTCTTTCTTCTCTAGCCCCCGAGTATCTTGATAGGCATATGTACACTTATTACTCGCGAGGTGTTGTAACCAAGGCGAATAACTGGTGTTTAATATATTGTCCAGATCGAATTTATGTTGTCTGGTTTGTGAATTATAGACCTCCAAACTTGCCAAAGAAAAGATGTATATCACCAATATCTTTACTATATTGCAGCATCGCGAGCCCGCCTCATTAAAAACCTTTCAGCCCCACTCGGTGCCCTGAAAGGAAAAGAGTGCGTCTGAAAACTCGCGAGCTTTTCAGTACAATGTATGTTTTCATGCATGTTTCTATTTTAACTTCTACGCGTAGAAACGCCGAAGCTGCGCCACGTTCCATGGATTTTTCTCTGGGACTCTTGTCTTCTTGTCCTTTATCCTGTACGCTCCTCCTGGGATCACTTTTGTGACTATGTAGGGTCCTACCCATGGTGACTCGAACTTTTCATGGCTGTCCTGGGTAAGCCGAAGAACTAAATCGCCCACTTGAAAATACCTTGGACGCATACGTCGACTATGGTAATTTTTCAAATCTTTCTGGTACTTAGTGACTCTTGATAGCACCTCATCTCTAGCTTCATCAAGTGCATCGACATTGTCTTCTAGTGCGTTTCTCGAGATTTCTTCATCGTATTTCGCCACTCTCAGAGAATTGTGTTCTATTTCTATCGGGAGCACTGCCTCGGCTCCATGGACCAGGAAGAACGGGGTTTCCTGTGTTGCTGTATTGGGTGTTGTTCGTATGCTCCATAAGACGCTTGGCAACTCTTCTGGCCAAGTGTGTCGAGCTTTCTCCAGAGGTGTTATCAATCGTTTCTTGATACCATTGTAGATGATACCGTTTGCTTTCTCGACTTGACCATTGGTTTGCGGATGTGCCATTGATGCAAAGTGTAGTTTGATGCCTACCTCTGCGCAGTATGCCTTGAACTCCTTGGAAGTGAAATTGCTGCCGTTGTCCGTGATGATACTATGGGGAACACCGAATCGAAAAACGATACCTTTGATAAAGGTTACCACCGATGCTCCATCTGGCGAATTTATCGGTTTTGCCTCAATCCACTTGGTAACTTGTCGATAGCCACTAGCATATACTCGTATCCTCCTAGCCATGCCTTATGTAGTTTGCCCACCATATCAAGGCCCCCATTGAGCGAAAGGCCATGATAAGGGTATTGGCATTAGCTCTGCTGCCGGAGAATGAGGTTTTGCCGCGAATCTTTGGCATGCGTCGCAGGTGCGCACCACGTCCTTTGCATCTTCTATTGCTATGAGCCAATAAAATCCTGCTCTGAAAACCTTGGCTGCTATTGCTCGGCTGCTTGCATGGTATCCGCACACCCCCTCGTGTACATCCTTCAGAATAACTCTTCCTTCTTCGGGTGTAACACATCTTTGCAATACTCCCGATATGCTTCGCTTGTAGAGCTCTCCTTTTACCACAGTAAAAGCTTTAGATCGTCTGATAACTCGCCTTGCTTCTACTGGGTCTTCAGGTAGTTCTTTCCTTAGGATATATGCTACATAAGCCTGCATCCAAGGAGTTTGCACCATCATTATCTCATGTGATTCCCCCTCATCTCCCGATGTGCTTGCCTCTGATCCTGCTGGAGCCCCCGAGTCTTTCTCCACCTTCTCCTTGTTCTTTTGTTGTTTCTTCGCCTTGGTTGACCTTTCAGTAATCTCTTCCCAAAATATGTCGGGTGCTATTGCTAAACATTGCGACCCGATGTTTGCCAGAACATCGGCTTCATCGTTGCTGAGTCTACTAATATGATTTACTTCACACCCGTCAAAAAGTTTCTCGAGTTTGTTGTATACCTCTTTGTATGCTATCATACTGTGATTGACTGCGTCGCACTGATTCATCACCTTTTGAGCCACCAGTTGTGAATCACCAAAATTATTTAATCGGGTTGCTCCGCAGGCTTTTGCCATCTTCATCCCATGTATGAGCGCTTCATACTCCACCTCATTATTTGATGCGTTAGGAAACGTCATTCGTAGCACGTACCTCAAATTGTCTTCTTGAGGTGAAACTAGTATCACGCCTGCTCCAGCTCCTTCTAGCCTCTTGGACCCATCAAAGTTCATGGTCTAGGTTCTCGACAAATCTGGGGGTCCCGTATTTTGCAGCTCCATCCACTCTGCGACGAAGTCTGGTAGGATCTGCGATTTTATTGCTTTTCTTTTCTCATATGTGATGTCCCGAGGGGAAAGCTCTATTCCCCAAAGGGAGACACGACCCATAGCCTCTGGGTTGTTTAATATGTTGGATAAAGGCGCCTCATTGACCACTATTATCGGATGCGCCGAAAAATAGTGTCGCAATTTTCTTGCGGTTGTGAACACTCCATATGCTAACTTCTGGTACTGTGGGTACCACTGTTTTGAAGGCGATCAAACTTCACTGATGAAGCATACCGGCCGCTAGACTCCATGGAGTTTTCCTTCTTCTTCTCTTTCGACCACAAGTACCGTGCTAACCACCTGAGGCGTGGCTGCGATATACAACAGGAGAGGTTCCTTTTCCTTGGGCGCCACCAGCATTGGTGGTGTCGAGATTGTGCGCTTAAGGTCCTCAAAATCTCTATCCGCTTCTTCGTTACACTCGAATTTTCCCCCTTGCTTGATCAAGGCGTAAAATGGCAACGCTTTTTCTCCCAGTCTGGCGACAAATCTGCTTAAAGCCGCGACTCGCCCAGTTAGCTGTTGTATTTCCTTTAGCTTGGTTGGCTTCCGCATTGTTACTATGTCTTGGATTTTCTCTGAATTAGCCTCGATTCCTCTTGCTAACACCAGAAACCCGAGAAGTTCTCCTGCAGGGACGCCAAAAGAGCACTTTGTCGGGTTCAGCTTGAGGCAGAACTTGTCGAGGTTATCGAAAGTTTCCTTTAGATCCTCGATCAAGGTTGACCCCCGCTTTGTTGTTATGATGACATCATCAATGTACACATGGACATTCTTGCCAATCTGTGTGGCAAGGCACTTTTGCATCATCCGCTGATATATTGCTCCCACGTTTTTAAGCCCAAAAGGCATTGTTCTATAACAAAACACACCATATGGTGTTATGAAATATGTTTTGAACTCATCTTGTTCTTTTAGTCTGATCTGGTTGTAACCAGAGTATCCGTCCAGGAAGGAAAGACGTTCACAGCCTGCCGTGGAGTCGATACTTTGATCGATCCTCGGGAGGGTGAAGTGATCCTTTGGACAGTGTTTATTGAGACACGTGAAGTCGACGCACATGCGAAGGATCTCTGTGTTTTTATTCGGGACCAGTACTGGGTTTGCTACCCATGTAGCCTATGTGTGTAACTCTTTAATAAATCCTGCCTCTCTGAGTCGATTAATTTCTGACATCATAGCTTTGCGGTTGGGTTCCGAAAAACGCCGCAAAGGTTGTTTGATTGGTCTAGCCATTGGATCCAAGTTAAGGGGGTGCTCGGCAAGTTCCCTGGGTACTCCTCGCATGTCAGCTGGACACCATGTGAAGATTTCCCAGCGCTCACGGAGGAACTCGACGAGCGCGCTTTCCTATGCGAGGTCCATGTTTGTTGCGATAGTTGTCGTCTTCTTGGGATCTGTCGAGTGGATCTGCACTTCCTTTGAGTTTTTAGTGGTATCAAAGGTTGGCTCCTTGACCGGCCTCCCTCCATATCTCTCTTATGTAGTTTTCTCGGGTTCCAAACTGTCAACACCCGGATTTTTACGACCGGATGCCTATTATTTCATACATCGCAATCCCAGGAAACTGTTGTTGCGAGGCATAATAGTTAAGTATCACAGTCATTATTCATTACAAACCATAATGTCTTACAACTTGGAATCACATGATCCATATTACACGAATAGTTGATCTATTGATCAACGAACAAACACATGATTCAAATTCAAAGTCATTGTTCAAGTTCAAAAAAAGATATAAATTCTGATGACGGAAACAGTATGGCCTTTCCAACTGTCCATGACCGCGGACGCGACTATTCGAATAGATTTACACTCTGCAGAGGTTGCACACTTGTGCCACAACATTTGATTACATCCGTCAGGGATAAACCCCGAATAATCGTAACTCAGTACGCGGATCATCAACCGTTAACCTTTCACTTACACACCCTAGTATAGGCACCTCTCCCCATGAGCTTGGCCTCCCGGTGAAAACCAACTGTTAACCCGGGAAGCTGCACGAGGCTTGTCCGTACAATTCACCTCAATTCACATCATTTCTCAACAACGGAGGCAGCCTCAAGCATAACCCCTATGATGTGTGTTCAGAGGGAACCCATACTAAGACACATAAATTTCCAGCTAAGCCTTACCCATAATCAGGTATTGTGGGGGTACTCAAAAGTTGGAATGGTATCGCATCCAACTCAATCATCAGTTTTATTCATTTCACCAAGTCAAATTCATGTCATATTCACCTTCAAAAACTCTTTCAATGGAAATGAAGCATCATTCCAAGGTTTTCAACATCATCATTTCATAACCACATGTTCCCATCTAGAGTAGTCAATTTTAATTTAGCACTAGCATCTAAGTGTGAGGGGTGCTAAGTAACTTGCTTTGCTTCTAGGCTAAGTTTGATACTCTTGTACTAATCCAATACTAACCAAGTGAATCATGAATAAAAAAGTACTTTGATAAAACAAAAGTAAATAAGCTTGTAAAGTAAAACTGGGAAATAGGATCATGAACATAAAGTAAAATGGGTAATGCCTTCCTCATGGTGAGCTTTGCACTTTGCAAGAGTATTATCTTGCCTTGGTTGGGGAATTGGTCAAAGTGGTCTTCTTCTCCTTGGAAGTAGACCTCCTCCTCCTCCTGGTACTCCTCGGTACTAGCGTCTAAAATACGAATACGGGGTACACAATCATCATACCAAACTTATAAACTAAACTAAGCACACACATGACTCACACACTTAAACTAGCATCATACATTACTATTAAGTTGGTGGATGTGTTTTTCTTATTAAAGAAAAATAATTTCCTCTCATACTAACTTAGGTGTTATTTTCAATTACTTAGAGAAATAATTTCCTCTCATTATCTTATTAATATTTAATTTCTCTCATGAATAATATGTGACCTAGGTTGACTAAAGTCAACCTCTTCACACTTATCATTTAAGAAAATGATTTAAATGAGGTGAGCACCTCATACCATTTAATCCTAGCATGGTAAAGATTTAATATCACCACAATTTATATGAGACCTAATTGACCAGAGTCTCTACCTCATTTTGAATTGGTGGTGACAAGATTTAAATGAGAGAAACACTCCCATATGATTTCTTAATAGTTTTGGGCAATATCTTTGACTAGAAATAGCCATAGAGTCATTTAATTTAACTAGGTGTTGCGGTCAGAAACCCACCAGCGGGCAGCGACTGGCAACACCGTAGAGCCGGGAACAACTCAGGGCTGCGGCTGGCCCCAGTCCCTCAGAGCGACGGCCTGCAAAGCCTTCTGGTCACACGTCCGATGCTGTCGCATGGGCGTGCCACCTGACCTATACCTGGTCAGGAAGGTGTTGGATGATGCCTCGCTTAGTTTCCTGCATGGCATACACGTAAACGTTAAATACGAGCCTCGATCGGCTCTCGGGTTGTCCCGTGAATCGGCTCAAAGAGCCGATCCACCCATGATTCGTACGAGGTGTACGAATATATGGTGGTCCTGCTGATCAAGATAAAGCTAAAGCGATCTACGACGATTTAGGGTTTTCACCGCATAATCGGATCATCCTACTCACGATTGGGCCTCGCGCTCGCGTACGGTGATCGTAAGCCGATCCTAGACAGGGCCTAAAAACCAACACGAGGTTGATCCCCGGAACATCCCGTCTAGGGCTAGCAAACTACACCCTACACGCCGCTGGATCCTCCAACCCTTTGTAAGGCCTAACTATTGCGGATATTAAACTAATCCTTGAAGAACAAGGAGCAACCGTAACGGATCGGATCTACTAAACAATGATCAAGCGGGGTGCCGCCCCTACACCTAAGATAGGTGTAAGGGCGGCTAGATGTATAAGGGTTGCACTACGACAGCATATGATACGAAGAACAATGCTAACCCTAACACATCTAAGATAACTACGTTGCTCGCCATCAAAAAGGCTTCAGTACGAGCAACGCGTGAACAACGTAATAAGCTTGTGCTGTCTAGATCGCAAGATGCGATCTAGGCAGCATGGTGCTTACCGGAAGAAACCCCCGAGACGAAGGAGTTGGCGATGCGCCGAGATTGATTTGTGTTGAACGTTGGTTGTTGTTTATTCCATAAACCCTAGATACATATTTATAGTCCAAGGGACTTTCTAATTCAGGCGTGCACCTAACCGTGCACGGGTAAAACTCTACCTCCTAACCGACACGTATCCTACTATGGTACAGATACACGGGCAATTAGCCCAAACTTGGTACACAAGGCCGATTCATGTATTTCTTCTATGTATATATCTTCAAGCCCATCTCCAATCGCGGCCCACCTCTGACTCGGTCAAATTCTGGTGATAACACATGCCCCCCTGGTTTTGGAAATGACATTTCCAAAATCATTATGCTTTCCTTCGTCGGGTCATGTCGTGGCAGAGCAGAACTGTTGCAGCATCCTTCATCATGACACCTTGTCTTCCCAACTTCTCTGCAAAATTTGATAGCTTTAGCATCACTTCCTCGGAAACTGCAATGGCATTAAATCTCCACTAGGCTCCTCATTATTTAACCGTGCCGATTGATCGGTCCTCTTCATCCCCTTCCTCTCGTTCTAGCTGTCGGCACCAAAAAACCCTCTTTCCCTGTAACAATGTCTTCCTCTTCCTCCGTCTCCTCCGGCCTCTCCCTCCAGTCTTTCTCCTCAAGCGAGCCGGAGTGGAACTTCGACCATGTGCCAGGCGGTCCACCCGAAGCATTCGTCGGGTCAGATGGCGACCTGCCTCTGATCGATGGGGAAGATGACCTCAAGTTCCTCATCGAAGGGGAGCTGATAAGCGAAAGCGAAGACGACCTCCATCCCTGGGTGAAACCCACCTCCTCCGACAGGAAGGAGGACGAAGAAGAAGTAGAGGAAGAAGAGGAGAAGGAGGAGGATGATCCCTCCTCCCCCGCTAAGCATCCGTCGGCAAAGCGATTCCGCGCTTGGGCGGACAGCGAAGACGATGATGACGATGAGGAGGAAGAAGAAGAGGATGAATCCTCCTCCTCCATCGGATACCCGCCGACAAAGCGCTTCCGCTCTTGGGCGGACAGCGAGGATGATGATGATGACGAGGAAGAAGAAGAAGAAGCTCCAGCCGAGGGCTGGGGCAGCAGCGACGAGGAACTTCCCGGGAGCAGCGCCGATGACATCGACAACGGCGACGATGAGGACAGCGACGACTAGTAGAGTAGGCCTAGTAGTAGCAGTGCACTAGGCACCGAGATCCCCCTTTTGAGAGCCATCGGCTCTTTCCTGTAAAGCCGCTCCTTTGAATTAATGAGAATTGTTCTTCCAATTTATCTTTCAATTAATCCAATTTCAATCCTTCCGCTTGCCACACCAAGACCGATAGCAACGTATCGGATTTTTTCCCCTTAGACGCCCATGAAGCCGGACTCAGATATCGATTAGACCGTCAGTCAAGCACTTCTCAAATTCGGACTGTGATTTGATACCTGACCGTGATATCTCGCAACCCTATAGCCGATGACTGTTCATCGGCTATTTTGAGAATCCAGTCTCCTTCCTTTTCTTGCAGCAACAGGACAGTCCAAACCCTGTACAAGACGACGGCTTCCCTTTCCGGCTCCTCTCCGTAGCTTTAACAATCTTCTTCTGCAAACAGCTCACCGCTTTCGGAGAAGGTCATGATGCAGGGTCAGCCGATGCAACTCCAACCGGCTCTCAAAAATAGAGCACCTACCCAGTTAGTTGCCCCCCGAGCCTTAGTCAAGGCGAGAAAGGTAGTGAATCAGCCAAATGTGCCGCCACTGCCTCACGTCATAATGCAGAGCCAGCCGATTTCAACAAAATCGGCTCCCCGAACGAAGAACCTTCAGGGTGAGCTGCCCCCCGAGCTTCTTCAGTCCACTTCTCGCGCCTTGCAGGTCAGATCGGGTCCTTTCCTTTGGCGGATCTGATGCAACCAATCCTTAACCTGATCTGCACGTCCAGGCTGCTCTTGGCATTGGTCAGGGTCATGATCCCTCAAACCGCCCCAGCTGATATTGCGGACTCGAGTACTTGCAAGAAGGCATTCCATTGAGGAGTTCTTCCAGTAGAGTTTCTCTTCGTGACCCACTTCCTACTCCATTGAGTCTCTGCTTATAACAGTTGTATCCCTGGAGTCGATGGCCATGCATCGGCTTTCTATCCTTAAGTCGATGTCTGCGCATCGGCTGTGCTTAAAAATTTTTGAATTTTTTACGGCCGATTTATGTATCGGCCCCCATACTTCAATACCCATCATCAAAGAATATCTTGGGCTGGTGGGCATTTGAAAGATACTTCTACTTCATATCCTCGTGTTTTATCCACCGAGGTGCCCCTCGAGCCGATTCTTTCAAGGGATTTGATGGTATCGGCTCTTTAGGTATTCCCTGCTGGATCAAATGTTGAACCCAGGTAGAATGTTCAGTGAGGATAATTTTGGCCGATTGCTGGAATCGGCCTCCACGTTGCTTGCTCGATGAAGGCTTTTGCAATGTTCCTCCACAAATCCTTGGGGCCGATTACTTGGATCGGCATCGCCACATTTGTCCATCGACGTTGTTTTTGTTACACGGTCAGGTCGGTGGATGAAACCAACCTAACCCCGTCCTTTGTCACGTCGATGTGCTCGCAGTCGTCCAATCCTGGAGCACTAAAGTCCGTTAGAAGGATGGAGACCATGTTTGTGCCAGCCGATGTCTCATCATCGGCTTTCTTTTGTACGGGCGCCACTCTTTCCTTTGTGGCCGACCTTCTTCGTCCGGGGTTCGCTGAATTTTGGCGGCCGAGATCAGGCCGTGCCTTCCTCAACGTGTGCAGGTATAACCTTTCAGCTTCCTCCAACCCACGCAGACGCTGAACCCTTCGCTTCTGGGAACGGCTGAGCCCATCAGGGCACCACCTTGGCCGATGATACTTGTCTTATTCTTCATCATCGTCCTCTAGTTCCTCGAGATCTTCCACCCGAGCAGACTCAGCATGCTTGTTCCGAGGTGGGAGAGGCCCTAGATGTTTGAACACAGACACGTTAGCTGCATCCTTCTTCCTTTGTTTACATTCTGGGCAATTGCCGATTGTAGGCAATCGGCTCATTCCTGAATCCCAGCGAGTGTACGAAGAAGGGCAGTCCCGAGTGCCTATCCACGTCGTCTTGCTCCCTTGACTTTTCCTTGGCGTGGTGCTCATATCGCTCCTCGTCGCGATCATGCCGACGACGTCTCCTGTCGTCCCTAGCCAGACGATCCTTTTCATCATCGTCGTTGTATCGCCGGCGTTGGTCATACTGACTCACATACTTGTTGAGGAGGTGATCGGAGAGAGGTCGCCGATATCTTATGTTCTTCACTTCTCCCTGCGTGACGTAGCGCTTGCCGTCGTGGCGGAGCCGATCGCGTGGAGCGGCTTCCTCTGTATCCTTGCTATGAGAGCAGCTGCCCTCATCTCCGTCCTTACCGAGTGGTGCCCGGGTCCCACCATGTTGATATTGCACGAGAAATCTGGCTGGCACCCTCCATGGTAAGTATACTCCACCATGTTAACGGCGGGGAAGGGGTGTGTGTCGACCTTCATGGCGTACTTGGTTGAAAATTAGCCGCCCTTTTTCTATCGCCATTTGGATCTGCGACGCCACACCCTGCGGTCGTTAGTGGTGTGGGTGAACGTGTTATGCCACTTGCAGTATGGCTTTCCGTTCAGCTCCTGCACCGTGGGGATCTTGTGGCCTTCGGGTACCTTTAGCTGCTTCTCCGTGAGTAAGAGGTCGAAAATCTGCTCAGTTTTGGTCACGTCGAAGTCGAACCCTTTTGGAGGGCCTTGTGGCTTAACCCACTTGCAGGACACGGGGCCTGCCGCCCGAGTCCACTCAGCCACTGCTACCTCTCGATCTCCCGCAGCACCTTCATCCTCGTCTGCCTCAACCAGGACCACCGCACGCTTGAATTTGTCCTGGTAAACATCTGGGTGGCGCTGTTCATATGCTGACAGCTCCGCACCATGTGCGCCAATGAAGGGTAGTACGCTTGGGAGGCCACGTCCTTGATCGATGATGAGAGACCCACCACCGCCAACTCGATCGCTTCTTTTTCACTTACGTGAACCGAATAGCATCGGTTCCTAATGGTCTGAAGCGCTGGATGTATTCTGACACTGTTTCCCCGCGCTTCTGTCGTACTTGTGCTAGATCGGCAATACCAGCCTCGGAAGCCTCTGAGTGATATTGTATGTGGAACTTCTCTTCCAACTGCTTCCAAGTCCGGATTGAGTTCGGTGGCAGCGACGTGTACCACCCGAAAGCCGATCCTGTGAGGGACTGTGCGAAAAACCTCACACGCAGCTCGTCTGATGCTGAGATTGTGCCCAGCTGTGCCAAATATCGGCTCACATGCTCGATGGAGCTGGAACCATCTGATCCACTAAACTTTGTGAAGTCAGGGAGCCGATATTTGGGTGGTAGCGGGATCAATTCGTACTCGTTGGGGTACGGCTTGGTATAGCCGAATGTCTTCCTTTTCGGCATCATGCCGAACTGATCTTTCAGAATTGTACAAATCTGATCCGCGGTGATGGCTGAAGGTATCGAACCCTGAAGATTCGCCGGGGTGGCATACTTAACCAGCCATGCTTGCTTTTATAGTTCTGAGCCAACTGCAGGAGCTGAGCTCTGGAGGTTTGTCGGAGTGGCGTACTTAGCTAGCCACGTTTGCTTCTCAAGATCTGCTCCCGACGTTCCTCCTGCTGTTCCAGAGACCCCTGCTGTTGCAGCCTGGTTCGAGAGTGCCCGATTCTGCGGTGCTGGCACGTATGCGCACGTGTATCCGTGCGGGATCTCCTTGGGCGCCTCGGGTAGGAATTGGTAGTCACTAGGGTCACCACCAATCTTGTAGACGACGTATGCCGATGAGTTCGGCACTTCGGTGCTGCCAACGCGAACGGCGGCGGTGGACGGGACCGGAATGGCATCTCCCCTTTGTAAGTCCCCGGAGCTGGTCCCGACGGAGAATGCCGATGGCTCATGATTTCCTGGATCACGCGCGAGCGACACGCTCCAACGTGTTCACCGGGCTCTCGAGTGGCGGTGCAGCGAATGAGCCACCATGAAGTTGATCTCCTGACGCAGCGACCTGGTGCGTTCTTCTGACGGGGCGGACAGGTCCACTCCATCGAGCGCGCTTTCAGGTGAGAACCCCTTCCACCTGATGCCATGGGAGCGGGTTCTGTGGAAAGAGTCGATGAGGTCGGCTTCGAGGACTGCTTTGATCTCGTCATGCTTCTTCTTGAGCTCGTCAGTCAGATCCTCGTACTTGACCGGAGTGCTTTCCGCCATCTCGGATGTAGATGGCGATGCGGTGGATGTCGAAGATTGTCCCACCGGGCGTGCCGCGAATGTGTTGCGGTCGAAACCCACCGGCGGGCAGCGGCCGGCAACACCGTAGAGCCGGGAACAACTCGGGGCTGCGGCTAGCCCCGGTCCCTCGGAGCGACGGCCCGCAAAGCCTTCTGGTCACACGTCCGATGCTGTCGCAAGGGCGTGCCACCTGACCTATACCTGGTCAGGAAGGTGTTGGATGATGCCTCGCTTAGTTTCCTGCATGGCATACACGTAAACGTTAAATACGAGCCTCGGTCGGCTCTCAGGTTGTCATGTGAATCGGCTCAAAGAGTCGATCCACCCATGATTCGTACGAGGTGTACGAATATATGGTGGTCCTGCTTGATCAAGATAAAGCTAAAGCGATCTACGACGATTTAGGGTTTTCACCGCATAATCGGATCATCCTACTCACGATTGGGCCTCGCGCTCGCGTACGGTGATCGTAAGCCGATCCTAGACAGGGCCTAAAAACCAACACGAGGTTGATCCCCGGAACATCCTGTCTAGGGCTAGCAAACTACACCCTACACGCCGCTGGATCCTCCAACCCTTTGTAAGGCCTAACTATTGCGGATATTAAACTAATCCTTGAAGAACAAGGAGCAACCGTAACGGATCGGATCTACTAAACAATGATCAAGCGGGGTGCCGCCCCTACACCTAAGATAGGTGTAAGGGCGGCTAGATGTATAAGGGTTGCACTACGACGAGCATATGATACGAAGAACAATGCTAACCCTAACACATCTAAGATAACTACGTTGCTCGCCATCAAAAAGGCTTCAGTACGAGCAACGCGTGAACAACGTAATAAGCTTGTGCTGTCTAGATCGCACGATCTAGGCAGCATGGTGCTTACCAGTAGAAACCCCCGAGACGAAGGAGTTGGCGATGCGCCGAGATTGATTTGTGTTGAACGTTGGTTGTTGAACGTTGGTTGTTGTTTATTCCATAAACCCTAGATACATATTTATAGTCCAAGGGACTTTCTAATTCAGGCGTGCACCTAACCGTGCACGGGTAAAACTCTACCTCCTAACCGACACGTATCCTACTATGGTACAGATACACGGGCAATTAGCCCAAACTTGGTACACAAGGCAGATTCATGTATTTCTTCTATGTATATATCTTCAAGCCCATCTCCAATCGCGGCCCACCTCTGACTCGGTCAAATTCTGGTGATAAGACTAGGCCATGATCATTCAAAGTAAGCATGGCATATTTTTGCAGAAACAATTAGTACAAGTGAAATTTGAATTATAGGAGTTGGAATCAACTCAAAAGCATTTTTGGTTGATTTTTAAGAATTAATCTAAGGCAGAAAAGTCCCTGTCTTGTTTATTTTCTCATTTTAATTCTATAGCTGATCTAGGTTTCAAACCAGTGACATTGTGTAGATAAAACTCTAAGGTTTCCAAAGATATAAAATTTGTAGAGTTTGGCCCAGTAGATTTGTCCCTATTAAAATTCAAAGTTAGCATCAGATTGCATGTATTTCTCTTTTTTCAGTTTTGAATTTAAAACGTGGGCTGGCGGGAGAATTGATGGGCTGTGCAGTGAGAGAGAGAAATGGGCCGGCCCAGTATCTCTACGGGCCAGCTGACAAGGCGGGGGCCACCTGTCTGTGAGGTTTAAACAGCGAAACGGTACAGGCTATTCCCAACCGTGCGATTAGAAGGAGGATCAACAGCCGACGATGGTCGTCTTCTCCGGCGAGACTGGGACTTACGGGAGGCGGAGGTAGGGGGTCGGCGAGCTCGTCGGAGCTCGGCGGTCGTCGGAGTTGTGCGCGGCAACGTTGGAGTGGATGAGGAAGCGCCTGGAAGCAGTTGCGTCGCCTGGGGCAGCCTCCTCCTCCGGCGAACTCCGTGTACTGGCGACGACGACGAGCTAGCAATTGGTGGCCTCCAGTGGCTAATCGAGCGAATTGAGAGGTCGAGGAGAGCAGTGGTGAGGAGGGGAAGAGATTGGCGTGCTCAATTTGGTGGGAGAAGCCCTCCTTTTATAGGAGCGGGAGGTGACCGTGGGGCGGAGCTAGGGTCGCCGGCGTCGTCGTCGGTCCGGGGGCTGCGAAGAGGCAAGGAATGGGCGCATCTCGATTGCTGGCGTCTCGGCGAAGATGACGCGCGTGATCGTGGCGAAGACGGGGCTCGCGGCGATGGTGCGTTTGATGGGAGCTTGCAGGCCGTGGCGGACGGTCGTCGACGCGGTCATCGTTTGCGGCATTCCCGCGGGCAAGTGGCCGTGTCCAGGCGGTGCAGGGTGAGGTGAGGCATCGACTGGCGCAGAGAGAGAGGGAAGAGGTGACGCGACGGCTCCGGGCGGCTGACGCTCTGGCGCGTCCAGAGTTGGCGCCATGCGCGCTCTGGCGCGTGCATGGGCGTGCCTGGGCGCGTCTGGGCGCGATGGTTTCTAACCGTTGCGGTAAAAAAATTCGACGGGGCAGTGTCTGGTCGTGATCAAGTGAGTGAGAGGAAGATGGTGGACATGGTGGAGCATGCTGGAACTGACCAGAGGGAGAGAGAGCATGAGGGTGGCATGACATGCCACGACATGGCATGGTTTTGATGATGTGATCAAACAATGGCCAGTGCAAGTGGATGAACTGAGGTGGTGAGGTGAGAGGAGGCTCCAGGGTTGCAGTGGTGGCTCAGGTTGGACCAAGTCCATCTCCAAATTTCGGTATGGGCATCAATTCGTCCTCGCCCACCAAGTGTTTGTAAAAATGGCCGAAAGAAAGTTACTTTGGAAATTTGAGATGATTTTTGGTGGAGTGTAAACATATAAGAAGAGAAGTAGAATGGAGGTGGTGGTGGTCAAAATGGTGTAGGTTTGCAAAATCACATATGTCATATGATCTTGTATTTGTTTCAAAGTCCCTACTTTACTTGCTTGCCATTTGAATTTGAGACAGAGTTTGAGGTGGGTGCCTTGAGCAAAGTTGTAGTCCTTGATAAGGTCTTGGAAGAGGTACCAAGAGTTGGCCAAGTGTAGAAAGAAAAAAGTTGAAAACCAGGGGCTCAAAGTGGGTATCTTGCTGAAATTGTCTCACATGACCATAATCACATGTGATCACAAATTTGATTCAAATTTGATTTGAATTGAGTTTGATTGTTTCTAAAAGTGTTGATAAGTTTTTAGTATCCATTTACAACTAATGGTGCAAACCTTAATGGTCTAGATTAAAGATTTGTAAAAATGGCATAGGCCATATGTGTGTGTGAAATTGATTTTTATAATTTCTTTTCTATTTTCTTTTTATTTGACTTTGGATGGTCAAGTGATCATTGTGAGGGTTTTAGAGTAAGAGTAAGCACATAAGCAAGCATCATGGAAAAAGCACACTCAATAAATTACTAAGGTGAGCTATATGCATAGTCCTATATGATGAGAAAAAGTTTTTGTTGGCTCTGATTTTTGGATTCTTGAAATCTCTCTCTTGTTCCTTTTATTGAAACTTGGGATGTTACAAACCCTTCCCCCTTACAAAAGATCTCGTCCCGAGATCTAAAGAAAGCTAGGTACTAAAGAGATCTGGGTATTCCTTCTTCATATCCTCCTCGCGTTCCCAAGTGGCTTCTTCTTCGGTGTGATTACTCCATTGTATTTTCAGGAACTTGATACTCCTGGTGCGGGTGGTCCTGAAAGCTTCTTCAAGGATGCGAATAGGCACTTCGCGGTATGTTAGATCCTTGTTGATATCAATGGCTCTGTGGTCGATGTTCTTGAACACTTCGGTCTTCTCCGGTACTTCTAGGCACTTCCTAAGCAGTGAGATGTGAAACACATTGTGCACCGCGGACATTTCTTCCGGTAGTTCCAGCTGATATGAAACTTCTCCTCGGCGACTCAGAACTTTGAATGGTCCGACATATCCGGGGGCGAGTTTTCCTCTAAGTTGGAATCTCTGCATTCCTTTGAGGGGTGAGACTTTGAGATACACAAAATCTCCGATCTCGAATGTCATCTCTCGGCGTCTCTTGTCGGCGTAGCTCTTCTGTCTTGACTGGGAGGTCTTGAGGTACTCGCGGATCTTGTGCACCTTCTCTTCGGCTTCACGGAGAATATCGGGGCCGAAGACTTGACTATCTCCGACTTCCGACCAGTTCAGAGGGCTACGGCATTTCCTTCCGTACAGGGCTTCAAAGGGGGCCATCTGTAAGCTGGCTTGATAACTGTTGTTGTAGGAGAATTCTGCATAAGGTAAGCGAGTCTTCCCATTTGGATCCATACTCTAGCACACGGGCTCTCAACATATCTTCCGAGTATCCGGTTGACTCTCTCGGTCCGTCCGTCGGTTTGCGGGTGATAGGCTGTGCTGAAATTCGGACGGGTTCCTAGTCCTTCATGTACTTTACGCGAGAATCTTGAGGTGAATTGCGATCCTCTATTGATACAATTGACTTGGGGGTTCCGTGCAAGCTGACTATTCTGGAGATGTATAACTCAGCTAGCTTTGGGCCTTGGTATGTGGTCTTGACAGGGATGAAATGTGCGACCTTGGTCAATCTATCAATAACTACCCAGATGGAATCATTTCCTCTGCTAGATTTGGGCAATCCTGTGATAAAATCCATACCGACAGAATCCCATTTCCACTCAGGAATCTGTAAGGGTTGCAACAGTCCTGCGGGTCGTTGATGTTCCGCCTTGACTCGTTGACATATATCACACTTGGCGATGTAGCTTCCTATCTCTCGCTTCATTCCGTGCCACCAGAATTGCTCTTTCAGGTCTTGGTACATCTTGGTTCCTCCAGGTTGAATGGAATATAGGGTGTCGTGAGCTTCCTTCAGAATGACTTGCTTCAACTCTGAATCTGATGGTACACACAGGCGTCCGTTGTACCAAAGAACTCCTTCTTCATTTACGGTGAATCCTGGTGCCTTTCCTGCAGCTATCTGATTCTTGATTCCGTCAATGCTGGCATTTCCCTTCTGGGTTTCTTTTATCTGACTCATCAAGGTGGGTTGAAGTTCAATGCTGGCTAAGAATCCTTCGCTCACTACCTCTAGTACTGAGCTTGTTCAAATTCTTGATACGAGCTGGGCTGCTCTATTGCGATCATGGAGTTCAAGCCGACACGGCGATCTGCTCAAAGCATCCGCTACCACATTGGCCTTGCGGGGGTGGTAGTGAATTTCCATGTCGTAATCCTTGATTAATTCTATCCATCTGCGTTGTCTCATGTTCAGCTCCTTCGGGTGAAAATGTACTTCGGGCTCTTGTGATCTCGAATATATCTCGCATCGATTACCCATGAGGTAATGACGCCAAACCTTCAGGGCTAAAACTACGGCTGCTAACTCCAAGTCATGAGTTGGGTAGTTCTGTTCATGTTGCTTCAGTTGCCTTGATAGGTATGATATCACCTTGCCTTCTTGCATCAACACACATCCCAGACCAATCTTGGATGCATCACAATAGACATCGAATGGCTTGGTGACATCGGGCATGATCGGAATTGGGGTCGTGGTTAATGCGAGCTTGAGTTGCTTGAAAGCTTTCTTCACATTTGTCATTCCAGTCAAACTTCTTGTCCTTCTTCGGCAGTTGAGTCATTGGTCTTGCGATGCTTGGAAAATCCTTCCACGAATCTGCGGTAATATCCCGCTAATCCCAGAAATGCCCGGACTTCAGTCTGGGTGGTTGGGGCTTTCCATTCCTCAACGGTTTTGATTTTAGCGGGATCTACGGCAATTCCTCCTGCAGACAAGATGTGTCCCAGGAATCCTACCTCCTTCAACCAAAACTCGCATTTGCTAAACTTGGCGTATAACTGATGCTGCCTAAGGGTTTCTAGAACCACTTCCAAATGTTGCTCATGTTCTTCTTCTGATTTGGAGTAGATAAGAATGTCGTCGATGAAGACAACGACAAACTTATCCAGAAAGTCCATAAAGATCTTATTCATGAGATTCATGAAGTAAGCGGGGGCATTGGTCAGTCCAAAGGACATGACATTGTATTCATACAGTCCATATCTGGTGGTAAAGGCAGTCTTTGGAATATATGTTGCACGGATCTTCAGTTGATGGTAACCTGTCCTTAGATCAATCTTCGAGAATACTTGGGCACCGGTCAGTTGATCAAACAGGTCTTCTATCTTTGGCAAGGGGTATTTGTTCTTGATGGTGACATCGTTAAGCTTACGATAATCCGTAACCAAACGAGTGGCACCGTCCTTCTTATCCACAAACAGAACTGGTGATCTCCAAGGCGACGCACTTGGTCGAATCAGACCTTTGTACAGCATATCATCCAGTTGCTTCTTCAGTTCCACTAACTCTGCGGGGTTCATGCTGTAGGCTCTCTGGGCTATAGGTCCTGTTCCAGGGATTAACTCGATGATGAACTCGATATCCCGATCCGGGGGCATACCGGGTAGATCATCCGGAAACACATCAGGGTATCGACAAACGACCCTGATTTGATCCAGAGTTGGTTTGGCTACACTTTGGTTGCAGGTGAATTTCTGGGTAGTTTTTCCGACATGTGTTCGATTATTATTCCGGTGCTACTAGTCATGGTGATGGCCTTCTTGGCGCAGTCTATCAATCCATGATGTTTCGCCATCCAATCCATACCCAGGACTACTTCCAATCCTTTTGTTCCCAGAACAATCAAGTTTGCATAAAAATCTATTTCATGAATTCTGATGGGTACATCTTTGCAAAATTTTCTAGCTTTAGTTGTTGATCCAGTATTTGAACTACCATGACATGTTTCAAGCTGATTGGTTGAATCTTACTAGTGCACACAAAATCTTCGTGACAAACGAATGCGATGCTCGAGAATCAAACAACACTCTTGCTTGGTATTGAGTTAACGAGAGAACATACCCAAGCACCACGTCGGGTGCTTCTCGGGCTTCCTCGGCGTTCATGTGGTAGAGGCGACCTCCACGGTTGTTCGGGTTGTTGGGGGCGAACTTCTTGCCGGTGGAGACACGGCGTTGCTGCTGAGCAGGTGCAGCGGTGTTGCCGGCGAGCTTGGCCAGCCTTTTGGGGCACTCATTGGAGTAGTGTCCCACAACTCCACATTCATAGCAGGTGATGGTGGACTTGTCCTTGGTCGCAACAGGGATGGCGTTGCTCCCAGTCCTTGGTGTTGGTGTTGTTGTTGCTGTTGTTGTGGTTGGGGGCTCTCGGCGGAGCGCGGTTGAAGTTGTTGTTGTTGTAGTAGTTGCTGTTGTGGCCTCCTGGCCTGGGGTTTCCTCCACTCCGGTTCTGATAACCCGGACGAGACATCTGTGCATTGGGCTTGTTGTTCCTGGAGGCGAAGCCTCCACTTGAGTTGGGGCGATACCTTGGGGCATTGCTAGGCCCACTCTGATTCATCATGTGGCGCTTGCGGTTCTCGCTGGCTTGATGCAGTTTGCCCTCCATTTGGATGGCGGAGTCAACAAGGGCTTCGAGGTCGGCGAAGGGGATGTTGATCAACACAGTCTGCATCTCATCATGCAGTCCGTTCAGAAACCTTTCCTTCCTCTTCTCAGTAGTATCAGTCTCATCCGGGGCTACCTTGAAAAAGTTAGGAACTTGTCGCGGTATTCCACCACGGACATCCGGCCTTGCTTCAGTTCACGGAATTCATCTCTCATCTTCTTTATCAGACCCGGGGGCACATGGTACTTGCTGAACTTGAGCTTGAAATCTGCCCAACTCATGAACTGTCCCGCGTTCATGGCGCGGGTGCGTGTCCACCAAGCTCTTGCGGGTCCTGCTAAGTAGTGAGTAGCAAATAGCACTTTCTCATTTTCTTCAACTCCAGCTACTTCTAGATTGTTCTCCATAGTTTGGAGCCAATCATCTGCATCCAGGGGTTCCTCAGTCTTGCTGAAAATTGGCGGGTTTGTATTCTGGAAGTTCTTGAGCTTTGATCCTGGGTGATCATGATGGCCTTGATTGTTGTTGACAAGTTGTTGAAGTGCTGCAATGTTGGCTTGCCTTTCAGCTCTTTCTGCTTCTCTATCTTCCAGCATAACTTGCAACATCTGCATCATAGCTTCCTGATTTGCGTTGCGAGTTGGAGGGGCCATCTGAGCATTGGGATAGATCATGAGATAAGAGGGAAAATCTATGGCTTGTTTTGTGTTTAAGTTCAAAAGCTTAAAACTTGAAGTCTTTTCATGATGACACAAACATACATTCATTCATAACAAACAACACACATTACAAGCTAACACACTAAGGGTTTTAAGAACCCTTCTTCTCCAAGCTACGATACATTGGGGCGGGATACAACTCACACCTACGATAGTGCACAAGTGAACTACTCCTCATCCTCATCAACATCGATGGGGGTGTGGTCATCCTCTCCGTCGTCCAGAAACTCGTAGTCTTCCCCCTCGGTGTTCTCATCCTCCTCGAAGTCGTTGTCGTCACTCAGGAAGTCGCTTCCTCCCTGAATGTCTTCTCCATCTTCCTCCATCTTCTTCATCTGCTCCTCCTGGGCCTTGACAGTGGCCTCGAGTGCTGCTATCTTCGCGCGGAGGCGAGTGATGGTGGCATCCTTCTTCGTCCGCTGCTGGCGGAGAGTCCTGCGGTCATTGGCGAGCATCTTGATGGTGTCGCCTTGCTCGATGATGCGGGCGTGAATCTGGTTGGCGTACTCACGGGCGTGGTCGAGATCCTGCTGAGTGTGGTACAGCATGAAGTCGAGATGCTCCACATGGTGCTTCAGCTCCGGGTGGAGCGGCATGTCCATGGGCTCTCCGGCGAGTTACGCCTCGCGAGGTGAGAAAAGCGAGGGTGCTTGAGTGCCTCCCCGCTCATCCCGCACAAGCGTGCGAGTCCCTCCTAAAGGGCGCGGGCAAGTCCGTCCGGCCGGTTGCTCTCCATGAAGGAGAAGAGGATCCTCTCAGAAGTGGGAGGCTCCATCTTGCCCCTCAAATCCGCAGTGATGATCCACTGCAGTTCGCCTCCTGGCTGGTCAGAGACCTGGGCTCCGTGGAACTCCGGGTGCGGGCGACCAAGGTGGTCGGACAGGGCGTTGAGATCGTGCTCGAAGATCAATCTTCCCCCATTCCCGAGCTGGTAGAACTTCGTGTTCACGGGCTCCATCTGAAAGTGAAGTGAAGGATTAAGTTAGAGAAGTGAACAAGTGTGGCAAAATTTTAGGTACATTTCTAAGGAAGAGCATGACTTCTTATTTTCCAAAGAACTCAAGGAGAAGACAAAGACTTAAATTTTCAGAAATATTTCATTCATTTTTGAAACTAAATTTTCAGAACGTCCATTTCTAACTAGGGTCTCCTAAGGTCAAACAACGGCTCTGATACCAACTTGTCAACACCCGGATTTTTACGACCGGATGCCTATTATGTCATACATCGCAATCCCTGGAAATTGTTGTTGCGAGGCATAATAGTTAAGTATCACAGTCATTATTCATTACAAACCATAATGTCTTACAACTTGGAATCACATGATCCATATTACACGAATAGTTGATCTATTGATCAACGAACAAACACAAGTTCATAGCGGAAGCGTAAGATACAAGGACTCTCTAGTCCACAGGCCAACGCTTGACGTCGGAAACTCCTAGTTGTGGTAGACGTCCTGCTGGTCGTCCTCCTCGTACGGCTGCTCGGCTTCATAGTCTGGCCATTTGAATAGCCAGGGACAAAGCCGTGAGTACTTTAAGTACTCGCAAACTAATACTAAAGTAAGTACTAACATGGCTATTGAGAATGTTCTAAACTCTAAGGTTATTTGCATAAAGCCAATTTTAGTTTAGAAACATTTTAGTAAACAACTCCTCATGTGCTAACTAACTCAAGTGGGAACATTAGTGTCATTCCCACAACTCTGTTGTGATTCAAATTCAAAGTCACCGTTCAAGTTCAAAAAAAAGATATAAATTCTGATGACGGAAACAGTATGGCCTTTCCAACTGTCCATGACCGTGGACGCGGCTATTCGAATAGATTTACACTCTGCAGAGGTTGCACACTTGTGCCACAACATTTGATTACATCCGTCAGGGATAAACCCCGAATAATCGTAACTCGATACGCGGATCATCAACCGTTAACCTTTCACTTACACACCCTAGTATAGGCACCTCTCCCCATGAGCTTGGCCTCCCGGTGAAAACCAACTGTTAACCCGGGAACTGCACAGGGCTTGTCCGTACAATTCACCTCAATTCACATCATTTCTCAACAACGGAGGCAGCCTCAAGCATAACCCCTATGATGTGTGTTCAAAGGGAACCCATACTAAGACACATAAATTTCCAGCTAAGCCTTACCCATAATCAGGTATTGTGGGGGTACTCAAAAGTTGGAATGGTATCGCATCCAACTCAATCATCAGTTTTATTCATTTCACCAAGTCAAATTCATGTCATATTCACCTTCAAAAACTCTTTCAATGGAAATGAAGCATCATTCCAAGGTTTTCAACATCATCATTTCATAACCACATGTTCCCATCTAGAGTAGTCAATTTTAATTTAGCACTAGCATCTAAGTGTGAGGGGTGACATAGGCATCCCCAATGGGCCTGCCGAAGATAGTACCCGGGGTTTACTGAAGGCCCACTACTCGAAGAATAAGAAGATTCGGAAGCCCAAGATATTGTTAAGGAAAGCTAGAGTTGTAATAGGAAGTAGTATTTGTAATCTTGCGGGAGGAGTTAGAAACCTACCCGAACTCTGTAACCTGTACGATATGAATCCCTCGACACCACCTCCTATATAAGGGGGGTCGAGGGACAAAGAGATCATCGAATCATTGTCTTTCAAACCCTAGTTTTTACATCGTCGAGTACTATTCGGCTGAAACCTTCGAGATCTACTTGCCCTCTACATCTAACAAAACCCTAGTCTACAATCCGTAGGCATTGACAAGTTAATCCCTTGTCAATTGGCGCCGTCTGTGGGATCTAGAGGTTGCAAGGAGCTGATCTCGATGGCACGTCCAGAATCGTCGACTTCGTCGGTGGCTAGCAATGCAATGGATCGAGGTAAACAGGAAAAAACTGATCTAGTCGATTTTATTCCTCACCCGCCCTCCCGTATGGATGCATGTGCCTATCTGGAGGAGCCCATCATCATGATGTTTGGAGAATTCCGATTTGGCATCAATAAGGAAGGATCCTACCGTCTCGAAGTTCCGATCTCGTCAGAATTTTCAGCGGACGATTCTGACTTTCCGTCGAGTAACGAGGAGTTTTCATCGACACGCTTCATCGACACCAAGGCAGGCGAAAAGTTCACCAAGATCATCAGCAACACATCTTTCGAGTCGTCTGCGGACTCTGTTATAAGCAGCGATTCCGACAGCATCAACAGCTTCAACTTCATCGACAAATCTGCTGCCATCGGAAAGGTCTTCACCAATCTTTATGATGGTGTCACCAATCCCGACAAAAACCAATACTCAAAATATCATCAAGTGTACGCAATTGAAGAGGCAAGCCGAGCAGAACCAGAGACGTCAGAGGCTTTCGATGATTTGGGAAACCCATACGTCGATCCCGCTGATCTCAGAAGAGGCTTATGCACCAAATATGTCGGGACCTCACCTCGCGAAAGAGTCCAACTCCCGCAAGCAGCGTGGGATAGGGCTGCAAGAGCCATAGACGGTTCAGAACCAATGACCACAACCGCTACTGCCCAGGAATTACAAGCCTATCAATATAAACTTGCTCGTGTGAGTAGGGAGTTGGAAAAAGAAACAACATCCTTGAATAGAAGGAAAGAGGCAGCATCCGCGTCAAGCAGGCGTCGAGCAGAACTCAGTCAACAATCAGGAACTTCGGGAGATAGTCACAGAGAAGCTCGGAGAAGGGCAATATCTCGGCTGCAAAATATACCTGAAGCAGAGAGAGGCAACATAATTCAAAATCTCGACATGTCTTTCATGTCGATTGATACAAGGGAAATATCATCCCGAAAACGCCGAAGCAGGATACATGGCAATGCAAGCTTACATCCTCGCGTCCGGACCACCCCCGGAGACCCGAGAGAAGCATCGTTCAATATGGCAATGGCTGGAGTTGGGGTCATGGGAACAGCATTCATAGCTACACCTCCCGAAGGAACTGCAAGACAAAATAGTCCAAGACCTACTGCTGCAGTGCAAGATCCACCAAGAACAAGTGAGGCAAGAGATACGGCGGCTCAAACAAGGGTAGACAGAGCGCGGCAAGAAAGAAGAGAACATCGGCATTCACCAGAAGTTGCCGATGAAGACTCGTGCGGGCTTCCGTGCTTTACGAGACGAGTCCGAAAAACTCGAGTACCAAAAGGGTTTAAGTTACCCGAGAATTTCAAAAAATTCGACGGTTTGCAGGATCCCGAGGATTGGCTCGTTGATTATCTCGAGATGGTGAAGCTGGTAGGAGGAACCAGAGCAACAGCCATGCAAAGCATCCAAGTCCACCTGAGTGGTGCAGCGAGATCTTGGATAAAGAAACTTCCCCCAGGTTCCATCGACAGCTGGGATAGTTTTGAAGATATTTTCGTAAAAAACTTCCGATCCACCTGCAAGAAACCTGCGTCATTGGAAGAGTTGAGGGCGTGCCGACAGAAACACGACGAGTCGATGAGAAAATATATACAGAGGTGGAACATTATTAAAAACTCGGCAGAAGATATATCTGACGAGAGAGCAATAGATGCGTTCGTGGCAGGAATCCGACGGGGAGATTTCGTCGAGGATTTAGGGAGAACCAACCCCAAGACAATATCAGCACTGATGGAGATAGCCAACAAGTGGGCAGATGGAGAAGACGCAATATATAACAAGCAACACAGGTCGCCAGAAGAGGACCGCTGTCGAAATTTTCAAAATAGAAGCCGATTTTCCCGCCAGTTCTACAACAATGACGCTCCCGGCCACATATCAGCGGGCTTCCGAGGAAATCCTGGAGGAAATAGTCGAGATAACTACCAAAGAAGTAATGAACAACAAGGCGACAATAGAAGTGATTCTCGCGGTCTCAGGCAAAATAGTGGACCAAGGTTTCAAAGACCCTATGTGTCCCCCGAGGAGATGATGAACGGACCGTGTCAGATGCACTTTTTTCTCGATAGCAACGGAAAGAGACAGTCTGGACATCTCCAAAAGAGCTGCCGCAACTTTCAGGCAATGTTGCGAGCCGCAGGAATTGCAAATGCCCAAGCAATGAATAGAAATCACCAGGGACCCGGGAGCGAGATACATCTCCCACCTCCTCCCGCGATTACGGACGAGAATCGGCACCGGCTCAGAATAGCGGCAGCACCACAACCACCTCCGTACGTTGATCCTAATTCTAATGGCGCAGTCTTGATGATTCAGAAAGCTAGGCCATCTAACAGGGCGCAGAAAGTAATTTCGCGGCAAGTATTCATGGCAGAAAAGATGCCTCCACCAACAGTCGAGTACCTAAATTGGTCAGGACAGGATATCGGCTTCACAATTGTAGATCATCCGCAGCAGGTTCCTCGACCCGGGCAATCCGCACTTATTTTACCCGCAGTAATTGCTGGCTTCGACGTGTCGAGAGTTTTCATAGATGGCGGCAGCAGCTTAAACCTTATGTACGCAGATACACTAAGGAAGATGAACATATCCCTAGCAAATCTAGCACCAACTGACACACGTTTTCACGGGATCATGCCAGAGAAACCAAGTTATCCGTTGGGCAAGATTAATCTTGACGTTCAGTTTGGGACCCGAGAAAATAACAGGATAGAGAAATTGGAGTTTGAAGTTGTGGATTTCCCGTCGCAATATCATGCTTTGTTGGGACGACCAGCGTATGCTAGGTTTATGGCGGTACCTCATTATACGTATTTACTGTGGAGGTTGCCTGGACCCAAAGGACCAATCACAGTCAAAGAAAGCTTTGCGTTAGCTGACAAATGCGACAAAGATTTTCATCAACTGTCAGAAACCTTCGGGATGCAAGCAGAATATATGGCGCCAAGGCAAACTGACTATGATGTTTTGCCAGACACAGGGAGGCCGCTCAGGGAACCAGCCTTTAACACAGCGAAGGATTCAAAAGAAGTGCAAATCCACCCGACGGACCCGAAGAAAACGACGTCCATTGCAACAAATATGGATCTCGCATAGGAAAGCGCGCTCGTCGAGTTCCTCCGTGAGCACTGGAAAATCTTTGCATGGTGTCCAGCTGACATGCCAGGAGTGCCCAGGGAACTTGCCGAGCACCACCTCAACTTGGATCCTCTCGCGAGACCAATCAAACAACCCTTGCGGCGTTTTTCGGAACCAAACCGCAAAGCTATGCTATCAGAAATAGATCGACTCAAGGATGCTGGTTTTATCAAAGAGATATCTACAGAAGCCACATGGGTAGCTAACCCAGTGATGGTGCCGAAGAAACACACGAAAGTCCTTCGCATGTGCGTCGACTTTACATGTCTCAACAAACACTGTCCTAAGGATCACTTTCCCCTCCCAAGGATCGATCAAATCATCGACTCCACGGCAGGATGTGAACGTCTTTCCTTCTTGGACGCATACTCCGGTTATAATCAGATCAGACTAAAAGAAGATGATGAGGCCAAAACAGCGTTCATAACACCTTACGGTGTGTTCTGCTACAAAACAATGCCCTTTGGTTTGAAAAACGCGGGAGCAACATATCAGCGGATGATGCAGAAATGCCTTGCAACACAGATTGGGAAAAATGTACAAGTCTACATCGACGATGTCGTGATAACATCAAAGAAGGGGTCAACACTGATCGAAGATTTGAAGGAAACCTTCGACAACCTTGACAAGTTTTGCCTCAAGTTGAACCCGACAAAGTGCTCCTTTGGCGTTCCTGCGGGAGAACTTCTTGGATTCTTAGTATCAGCAAGAGGGATCGAAGCTAATCCCGAAAAAATACAGGCCATCGTAACTATGAGGAAGCCAACAAAGTTGAAAGAAATACAACAGCTGACGGGGCGAGTCACAGCTTTAAGCAGATTCGTCGCCAGGCTAGGAGAAAAGGCGCTGCCTTTCTACGCATTGATCAAACAAGGGGAGAAATTTCAATGGAACGAGGAAGCAGACAGGGCCTTCGAGAACCTCAAACGCACAATTTCGACACCACCAGTTTTGGTAGCGCCTAAAGAGAAAGAACCCCTACTACTATACATTGCAGCCACACCCCAAGTGGTCAGCACGGCTTTGGTAGTCGAAAGAGAGGAAGAAGGAAAGCTCCATGGAGTTCAGAGGCCAGTATATTTCATCAGTGAAGTACTATCGCCTTCAAAACAACGGTACCCTCAGTACCAGAAACTAGCGTATGGAGTATTTACGACAGCAAGAAAATTGCGACACTATTTTTCGGCGCACCCGATAATAGTGGTCAATGAAGCTCCTCTGTCAAATATATTGAACAACCCAGAAGCTACAGGTCGTGTCTCCCTTTGGGGAATAGAACTTTCCCCTCGGGACATCACATATGAAAAAAGAAAGGCAATAAAATCGCAGGTCCTACCGGATTTTATCGCAGAGTGGATGGGGCTACAAAACACGGGACCTCCAGATTTGTCGAGAACCTGGACTATGAACTTCGATGGGTCCAAAAGGTTAGAAGGCGCTGGAGCAGAGCGTGATATTGGTATCACCTGAAGGCGACAAGCTGAAGTATGTCTTGCGGATGACGTTCCCAAACGCGTCTAACAATGAAGCAGAATATGAAGCTCTCATACACGGGATGAAGATGGCAAAGGCTTGCGGTGCAACCCGACTGAAAATTTTCGGCGACTCACAGTTGGTAGCACAGCAAGTTATGAACCAATGTGATGCAGTCAATGAGAGTATGATAGCATACAAGGAGATGTATAATGAGCTAGAAAAATTGTTTGATGGATGCGAGGTCAACCACATCAGCAGATTGAGCAACGATGAAGCCGATGTCCTTGCAAACATCGGGTCACAATGTCTCGCGATCCCTTCAGGCGTGTTTTGGGAAGAAATAGCGGAGAGATCAACGAAGCCGAAGAAGACGCAGAAAAAAGCAAAAGAAGAAAAAACTTCGGGGTCTCTCAAAGAAACCGTGGAGGACGAAGAGGACCAAGAACTTGTGATGATGGTAGAAGTCCCTTGGATGCAAGCGTACATATCGTATATCCTCAGGAAGGAAATACCCAATGATCCAGTTGCAGCAAGGCGAGTTATTCGAAGATCCAAAGCTTTCACAGTGGTCAAAGGGGAGTTATATAAGCGGAGTATTTCAGGCGTCTTGCAAAGGTGTGTCACACCCGAAGAAGGAAGGGTAATCCTAAAAGATGTGCATGAAGGAATATGTGGTCACCACGCAAGCAGTCGAGCTATTGCAGCCAAGGTTTTTCGGGCAGGATTCTACTGGTTGACAGCAATCGAGGACGCAAAAGAGATAGTACGAACTTGCGACGCGTGCCAGAGATTTGCCGCAAAACCGCACTCTCCGGCGGCAGAGCTAATGCCAATACCATTGTCGTGGCCCTTTGCCCAATGGGGACTCGACATGGTAGGCAAGTTGCACAAAGCTTCGCCGGGAGGATATGAGTACCTGCTGGTTGCTGTCGACAAATTCACCAAGTGGGTAGAAGCAAAGCCAATAAATTCACCAGATGCAGCATCAGCAATAAAGTTCATGAAGGGCATCGTTTTTCGATTTGGAGTACCTCACAGCATCGTCACAGATAATGGCAGCAACTTCACGTCGAAGGAGTTCAAGGCGTACTGTGCTGAAGTAGGCATCAAATTGCACTTCGCATCGGTTGCACATCCCCAAACTAACGGTCAAGTCGAGAAAGCCAATGGTATCATCTGCAATGGCATTAAAAAACGTCTGCTAGGACCGCTTGAAAAGGCTCGACACACCTGGCCAGAGGAATTGCCAAGTGTTTTGTGGAGCATCCGAACAACACCAAACACGGCGACACAAGAAACCCCGTTCTTCCTCGTCCACGGAGCTGAAGCCGTACTACCAATTGAAATAGAGCACGATTCTCCAAGAGTAACAGAGTATGACGAAGAAACATCACGAAAAGTTCGGGAGGATGATATGGATGCACTCGATGAAGCTCGAGATGAAGTACTCGTCACGAGTTACCAAGTACCGGCAAGACCCGAAGAACTACCACAGTCGACGATTGCGGCCGAGATCTTTCCAGGTCGGTGATTTAGTCCTACGGCTCAACCAGCAAAGTACAGAGAAGCTCGAGTCACCATGGTTGGGACCTTACATCATCACGGAAGTCATCGACAGAGGAGCGTACAGGATCAAGGACAAGAAGACAGGGGTTCCCGAGAAAAACCCCTGGAACGTGGCGCAGCTCAGGCGGTTCTACGCCTAGAGCTGAAATATAGTCCTTCTCTGTAAAAATACAATGTACTGAAACGCCCGCGAGTTTTCAGACGCACTCTTTTCCTTTTCGGGGCACAGAGTGGGGCCGGAAAGGTTTTTAATGAGGCGGGCTCGCGGTGCTGCAATATAATAAAGATAGTGGAGATATACTTCTTATTCTTCGACACGCTCGGGGGCTCAACGCCTTTAAGTCTCAAAATACGTACAATATAGACAAACTAGACTTACCGAAATATTTCTCCTTGGTACACTAATACCTCGCCAAATATAAAAATCAGAAGCCAACAATTATAAATATAGTGTACACGTCAAAAATCTTATTGCTTTGGTCCAAGAACCTCGCAACAAAAATATAGAACTTCGACATTAAGATACTCGAGGGCTTGCAATCCATCAATGAAAAAACAAGGATGTCTTATTACAACAGAAGGAAAAATCTTCAAGATGGAAAAAACAGTACAAACTCTAGCCAGAAGGCTCGGGGGCTCCAACAATATAGAGCACTTTGCAATATACAACAAATTTCTTCGGAAATAAAAAAGAAATCAAAAAAAATAGAGACACAAGGTTTTGCAATATGGTACAAATCAGTCAAAGCCTAAAATACTATCCATGGACAAGCCTCTGGTTGTTTTATGTTCAGCATAGGACCCCTTGACGAAGAATTCCGAGTCCATCCGAAGAAGCTCATCTATCATCGACTCGGCCACAGGAGCTACCATCTCATTGATTGTGTCAATATCATTTTTTTGCCGCGATTTCTTGGCCAGGCAATCAGCAACAATCTTCGTCAGGTCTAATTTTGGATGACAAATATTTATCATAATCATGGCGAACCTTGCTCCAGCAGCCAATTGAGCTCGCACAAAATTATGAATGCGGGGAGCATCTCTGAATATCTCCAGCAATTCAGGAAGAGTTTTGGGAACCTCATTTCGAGGAAACAAAGTCTTGTAAACAAGGGTTAATGTTGTCGCGCAAAAATTGAGAAATTCGCGCACTTGGCAAGCACGATCTTGGAACCTGACAATTTGCTGGGTTCGTTCAGGGGTGGCCCAGAATAAACAGCCATGGTTAAGGGAAAGATTGACAAGAAGATTCGTTCTCTCGTTCACTCTTCGATCTTCGGCGGCAACATCAAGAACCGAGCCTATTAAGCGACAAGGCAAGAAATTTGAAGGAGGGCACAGCAAAATAAAGAGGAGGCATTGTGAGGTTGGAGAAACATACCTAACATATCTGTGCTAGCTTCCAACATTAGCTCGAGCATGCTATTTTCTCGGGTAGTGGCTCCCTTTGCTTCCAATACAGCAGTATCCTTGGCAGCCATAGCCTTTTTGGCTTGTTGGAGAGCAAGTTTTTCTTGTTCGGACGCTTTCCGAGATTATTCCATCATTGCCAGAGTTTGTTTCTTCATGGATTGAAGTTGTTGTCGAAGTTCTTGCAAATCTTCCGACAAATGTTTGCTTAAAGAACCTTCGAGGGGATTATCATCGACTAGTATTTTCTTCGAGAAGGAAGACGCAGGCGAAGCATCGGCAGAGCAAGGGTTGGTCGAATAATTATCAAATATTAACTGGAAAAGAAAGTCCCAGGATCAATGATAGTACCAAGAGGAATTTCATTGATTTCTAGAAAGTTTACACGAACATTACAAAAGAAGTTCTCCAAAAGGACTAACAGGGTAATCGTTGCCAAGGCTAAAATGGCGACAACAGCAAAAGAAATAGAGAAAGTAAAGGAAAGAAAAAAGCAAAGGCATTCAACTAGACCTCCGGCCTTGATGAGCTAGGAGTTGAAGATGGCTTGATCCCGAGATAGGCCAGGATTTTCTTCGTGTTGGGCTTGGCTGCCTTGACCAACGACCTCCATTTTGATTGTTCTATTTGCTCGGTGTCGCCTACCTTCATCCAGTCAACAGTTTGCTGACTATCAGCGACCAAGGCAATAGTGTTCTCAACAGCAACCTTCATGTTCTCCTGGCGCATCTTCAGTCCAAGATCCTCTGGTGGATTGAAGTCCTTGGCAAGGGCAAGGAAAGTCTTAGGCTCCTCTTTCTTCGGGAAGAAGTAGGGGAACAACTTCGACAATCCTGCGTCAGCATTCACCACGCCTTCGCGAATTTCTTGGCCGTGAAACTCCAGATAAGACAGTGCGTCAAGCAGAGGATCATTGGTGGGATTCTCAAGATCAAAATCTTGGCTTGTTTGACCTGCCATAGAAATTATATGTTAGTTGACAGCAAGTAAAAACAAAAGAAAGCAAGTCTTAAGAAAAATAGAAGGGATCAACAAAGTTACCGAGGAAGCGACGATTTTGTGTGTTCAAGCGCTTGAGGATTCCCTTTTCACGGGTGTCCTGTGCGGCTTTGTGCTCGTTTAAAGCAGTTTCAGCATCATCAAGTTTCTTCTGCAGTTCTTCGACAATAGCAGCTTTTGCTTTAGCCTCATCAGCCTCTACTTTTGCTTGGCTAGCATCAAGTTCGGCTTTCTTGCGAGCCGTTTCACTTTGCTCCAATTTCTGAGCAAGAGTGTCGGCAAGCCTGTTGGCCTCTGCAAGTTTCTCTGCCAAAATAGAAAAGAACAGTCAAAATTGCGACAAAAATAGGAGCAAGAAGATTAGAAACAATGACAGCAAAAAAAGTTGTTACCTTCAGTCCTGCTGGCATATTCACGGTACCCAATGAATTGGGATCCAATGCGAACAAGCTCTTTGATCATGGGCTGTCAAAGAAGAACAGAGAAAGAAAATATCGGTACGAGAAAAATATGAAGGCACAAAAAGAAGTAAACAGAGGAAATCTTTACTATTAGGAGGGAATCGGTGGTGTCCGTACGTTGGAAAAGCGGTGGTACGTCAAAAAAAAACCAGCTCGTACCGTGTAAAAAAACCACCCACCGACTTTGCGAGTCGGGAAACAATCGGTCTGGCGGGTTAAAAAAACCAGAGTCTCCTCGGCGGAATCCTCCACCTTGTGTCCGTCGGGGACCCGCCGTCAGCATTGGCGCGAGGCCGCGAGCACGTCCCGTCACTGGCTTGTTCTCTCACGCTGAATGGATCAACAGTCGGATTGGTCGAAGGTGCCTCCTCTCCACAATCCCTTTCCAGATCTGACGCACGCTTGCTCTGTATCTACCTGAGGGCTGTGATGTCACTGCCACCTCGTCGGTGCCCGCTAAATAAATCGCTCGGTCCATCTTGCCATGGCGCAGGCGCTTCTTCGAACGGGCCCTCAAATTTCTCAATTTCGTCGTCATGGTGTTCGGCCTGGCGATGACGGGCTACGGCGACTACCTAATCGAGCTATGGCTCCAGCTGTTACCTTTGTTGCCGACGGCGACCTCATGTGGCTCATGACTTACTTATTGATTTGTCTCTGTCAGATGGGAGAGCGGACAGGCTCTCGAGTGCCCGCTGCGTTGTTTCTTGTATAATTTTACTTGCCAAAGTTGTTATTCTTAATGTGCTTATAGGACTGATGGAGTTTAAGCATGCGTATCAGCAAGATAAGAAGGTACAAAGGAGAGAAGCTAGCTCCAACTCAGTGTTTCTCCTTTTGGTCTAACTTGCTCTTTAGTGACTTTCTGAATATGTTGTGACTATATAGGAAGAAATCTTACAGAACTAGCATGGAAAGGCCATGTTTTATAACCAGTTTTCAGGTAAGGATGGTCAGAAACATGGAAAGACCATGTTTTATAAGAAGTTTTCAGGTAAGCAGTAGTAATTATCTTTGACATCGATTTTTAGATAGTACACTGTAGCCTGTACGTTATGACTTACCAAACCGAATGCATGAAACTAAATGATTTTCCTTGCTCTAATCAGTTAAACTCGTGGATAAAGTTTCAACAAACTATCTCTGACATCATCAAATAGAACAAAACAACATTTGACCTTCTGGTCCGTCTGTTAAACTATACTACGTACTTAGTTAATGAAATGGGAAAGCTTACATGCACGTTTTGATGCAATTCGTTCAATGTTCTTGCAAATTGCAAGAAATCTACTTCTGAAATTTTCCAAGTTTGCGACCCCAGCCTCATTACATTTTCTAAGCAGGGGAGCTTTGCTATGGGTTTCAACAAAGACGCTTGTTCGCTGATTTTTCGAGAGTCAATATATGCATTTTATAGAGAGAGGGGGAGAAAGATATCAAAGGAAAAAATATTGAAACTTTATGCAAGCAACATGTCCAACATAAAACTGATTAGATTAAATTATATGGAGATGAGTTATTTTGTATTTCTTAAGTTTGTATTTTTGTTGTTCCGCTGCAACGCGCGGGCATTTAATTAGCTAGTATAGATATTAGCAGGAAAGTCAAAAACTTACATCATCTAAGAGCGAATGAGAAGAGCTACCCAATTGAGGGGCAGACTCGATGATCGTTTCAACCCTTGTCCTTTTTGGTGAAGGAGCAAGGGGGCTTGAAGGAGGAGTGGTGGTGACGACGTTTTGTTGAGGAGGCGAGGATTCTTCTCCTTCAATTAGCGTCTCCGAAAAAAGTAAAGTATGTGACGCGCTCGTCCGAGGAGCCACGTCACGAGTTGGTACTTCTTCCTCATCATCACTGAGATTAAAGATCGACAGTATAAAAAGCAAGATGAGACAAAAAAACTTCGACTACACAAATAAGGGGAAATCAGGGTGACTTACGAGCTGACGAGGGATGCGAGATATGGATCATAAGTTGCCTTCTGACATGAAGGATCAACTTCTTCGGCTTTTGAAGTGCCGGATTCTTCGACGTCATTCCTCTTCCTTTTGCCTTTTGGAGAAACAGCGGGAGGAGGAGATAGTGCCGACGCAGTGCCTTCGGAAGATCCCGCAGATTTTCGAGAATCCACGGGTTCATTCACAAAAGACGGAGCTTCCTGATTGTCATCAGTGACAATGGCCCTTTCTTCGACTTCTCCACCTTCAGGAAGAGGAGGAAGCGAGACAAGGTCTGGATGATTCTGTGCAAAATAAAACAGGGAGAGATGTCAGAAAAGAAGTTACAAAAAATATAGCAAAGCAACAACAAGACAATAGACAAAGATTACCTTGGGAAGTGGATTGGCGGCGCTGAATGGTGTCACACGGCAAGAAGAAGGGACAGCATCCTTTTTGCTGAGAGATGAAATTTTTCGGACAAGTTTTTCTAAATCCTTGACCTCCAAATTCACCGACAGCCGATCTACGTCCTTGTCGCCGGCATATATCCAGAGAGGATGTTTGCGAGCCTGAAGCGGTTGCACTCTAGTCCTAAGAAAGTATGCAGTGATTTGGACACCCGATAACTCTTTGCCGCGAGTATTTTGCAACTCGTGGATACGAGCCATCAAGGTTTCTGTCGACGCCCTTTCTTCTTCGGTGGCATCCGCGTCCCAGGAGCGGCGGCGAAATATTTTCTCGGCGCCATCAAAAGGAGGGATGTTGTCCTCCGCACATCCATGGTTCTCCTCTTGAATGTATAACCACTTCTTGCGCCATCCTTGAACTGAGTCAGGAAGCTTGACGTCGAAGTAGTCAACAGTGGGCCGAACAGAAATTACAACGCCGCCTATATTATAGGCGACATTGGGCGAGCCATTACGGCGGCAGAAGAAAATGCGCTTCCATAGCGCCCAGTTAGGCTGGACGCCAAGGAAAGCCTCGCAAAGAGTGATGAAAATGGAAATGTGAAGAATGGAGTTTGGCGTGAGGTGGTGGAGTTGCAGACCATAGATAAAAAGCAGTCCACGGAGAAAAGGATGAATGGGGGCGGACAGACCGCGGATGAGGTGATCGACAGAACTTACCCGGTACCCCATTGGAGGGGTTGGGTAGCTCTCCTCACTGGGGAAGCACAATGCCTTGGGTTTCTTGCTGATCCCCAACTTCTTCAGCATGTTGATGTCTTGAGTGGAAATTTTCGATCTTTCCCACTCCGCCGCCCCAAGATCCACGGCGGCCATGGAGGATTCCGGCGTGTTGTGCCTTGTCAATCGACGCGGTGGCATCAACAATGGCGCAGGGTTTGCAGTTTGGAGGCGAGGAGCTTAAGAGGTTGTGGATCGCAGGAGGAAATTTGCAGATGAGAGAAGGAGGACGGCGCGAGCGGAAGTGCTCAAGGAGGAAGAAGACGATCTTATATAGGGGTGCGGTGAAACGACGAACCGTTGGATAAGGAAAATGTGTGACAGAGGATAGCCACGTGGCAACAAGGGTAAAAAAGTAATTCAACGTTGGGGAAGTTACGGTGCGTGCGCCAGAAAAAGCGGAGGACGTGTGTCCCCCACTTGCACGACGTGTCAAGATAGTGGATCAATTGGGCCCGCATGGCAGCGAGAAAAGACTTGTCGCAAATTTTTGACTAGCAATCGTGGCTATCGTCAGCAATAACGTCATCTTGAACGTTCAAGGATCTCTTTGGAAAAATGAAAAGATAAAATAGAAATGACGTGAGCCTATGATCAAATTCAAATATTTGTTCATAGCCTCGGGGGCTACTCCCATCAAGAGCGCTGTTCGCGCACCCGAGAAATTATAAAACTTCGGGAGAGAAAGAAAATATAGCGGCATAAAGCGTGGAGCCTACAACCAAGCACAAGTCCTTGGATGTAGCCTCGGGGGCTACTCCCATCGGGAACGCTGTTCGCGTGCCCGATGAAATTATATAAAAGAAAGGAAGACAGAATGAAAAGAAGAAAGTTAGAAAAGCAAAAGAGTATATTTCGAGTTATAAATAACTCCGCATATACTCCCATCGGGAGAGCAATATAAGTCATCTTTGACTCAATAAAATGTGCCATTCCATCAGCCGAATAAGCACTCGACAATATATTCTCGAACGCCGAAGTTGCGATCAATTTCTGAATGCCGCAAAACTTTGCGAAGGTAAGACCCCAGATCTATTCTGTGAGGCGTGGCGCCGTCTCTGACGTCGGTTTGCTACTTTTATCCGTATCAACAGATATGAAGAAAAATCCTAACGGACGCGTTAGGTACCCGATAAATATGACTGGGACTCGACAGAATGGTAAGACCTTAAGCGGCACATGTCGAAGTTTACACCAGTATCCCGAAATCATGTCCAGGGACGTGATTTTGAAGTAGGTTTTTGCGGATTGCCACTAGAGCAGTTAACTAGTACCTGATCCGTCAGATGAACTAGCCCCAACTACCATTATCCCCGTACAATATAGAAATTTATATGAAGAAATATAGAAAAGTTTAAGTTGTCGAGTAAAAATAAACAATGGAGATTTTCCCCGATTCTACGATTCAAGCAAAATCTCGGGGCTACTGACATAGGCATCCCCAATGGGCCTGCCGAAGATAGTACCCGGGGTTTACTGAAGGTCCACTACTCGAAGAATAAGAAGATTCGGAAGCCCAAGATATTGTTAAGGAAAGCTAGAGTTGTAATAGGAAGTAGTATTTGTAATCTTGCGGGAGGAGTTAGAAACCTACCCGAACTCTGTAACCTATACGATATGAATCCCTCGACACCACCTCCTATATAAGGGGGGGTCGATGGACAAAGAGATCATCGAATCATTGTCTTTCAAATCCTAGTTTTTACATCGTCGAGTACTTTTCGGCTGAAACCTTCGAGATCTACTTTCCCTCTACATCTAACAAAACCCTAGTCTACAATCCGTAGGCATTGACAAGTTAATCCCTTGTCAAGGGGTGCTAAGTAACTTGCTTTGCTTCTAGGCTAAGTTTGATACTCTTGTACTAATCCAATACTAACCAAGTGAATCATGAATCAAAAAGTACTTTGATAAAACAAAAGTAAATAAGCTTGTAAAGTAAAACTGGGAAATAGGATCATGAACATAAAGTAAAATGGGTAATGCCTTGCTCATGGTGAGCTTTGGACTTTGCAAAAGTATTATCTTGCCTTGGTTGGGGAATTGGTCAAAGTGGTCTTCTTCTCCTTGGAAGTAGACCTCCTCCTCCTCCTGGTACTCCTCGGTACTAGCGTCTAAAATACGAATACGGGGTACACAATCATCATACCAAACTTATAAACTAAACTAAGAACACACATGACTCACACACTTAAACTAGCATCATACATTACTATTAAGTTGGTGGATGTGTTTTTCTTATTAAAGAAAAATAATTTCCTCTCATACTAACTTAGGTGTTACTTTCAATTACTTAGAGAAATAATTTCCTCTCATTATCTTATTAAGATTTAATTTCTCTCATGAATAATATGTGACCTAGGTTGACTAAAGTCAACCTCTTCACACTTATCATTTAAGAAAATGATTTAAATGAGGTGAGCACCTCATATCATTTAATCCTAGCATGGTAAAGATTTAATATCACCACAATTTATATGAGACCTAATTGACCAGAGTCTCTACCTCATTTTGAATTGGTGGTGACAAGATTTAAATGAGAGAAACACTCTCATATGATTTCTTAATAGTTTTGGGCAATATCTTTGACTAGAAATAGCCATAGAGTCATTTAATTTAACTAGGCCATGATCATTCAAAGTAAGCATGTCATATTTTTGCAGAAACAATTAGTACAAGTGAAATTTGAATTATAGGAGTTGGAATCAACTCAAAAGCATTTTTGGTTGATTTTTAAGAATTAATCTAAGGCAGAAAAGTCCCTGTCTTGTTTATTTTCTCATTTTAATTCTATAGCTTATCTAGGTTTCAAACCAGTGACATTGTGTAGATAAAACTCTATGGTTTCCAAAGATATAAAATTTGTAGAATTTGGCCGAGTAGATTTGTCCCTATTAAAATTCAAAGTTAGCATCAGATTGCATGTATTTCTCTAGTTTCAGTTTTGAATTTAAAACGTGGGCTGGCGGGAGAATTGATGGGCTGTGCAGTGAGAGAGAGAAATGGGCCGGCCCAGTATCTCTACGGGCCAGCTGACAAGGCGGGGGCCACCTGTCTGTGAGGTTTAAACAGCGAAACGGTACAGGCTATTCCCAACTGTGCGATTAGAAGGAGGATCAACAGCCGAGGATGGTCGTCTTCTCCGGCGAGACTGGGACTTACGGGAGGCGGAGGTAGGGGGTCGACGAGCTCGTCGGAGCTCGGCGGTCGTCGGAGTTGTGCGCGGCAACGTTGGAGTGGATGAGGAAGCGCCTGGAAGCAGTTGCATCGCCTGGGGCAGCCTCCTCCTCCGGCGAACTCCGTGTACTGGCGACGACGACGAGCTAGCAATTGGTGGCCTCCAGTGGCTAATCGAGCGAATTGAGAGGTCGAGGAGAGCAGTGGTGAGGTGGGGAAGAGATTGGCGTGCTCAATTTGGTGGGAGAAGCCCTCCTTTTATAGGAGCGGGAGGTGACCGTGGGGCGGAGCTAGGGTCGCCGGCGTCGTCGTCGGTCCAGGGCTGCGAAGAGGCAAGGAATGGGCGCATCTGATTGCTGGCGTCCTGGCGAAGATGACGCGCGTGATCGTGGCGAAGACGGGGCTCTGCAGCGATGGTGCGTTTGATGGGAGCTTGCAGGCCGTGGCGGACGGTCGTCGACGCGGTCATCGTTTGCGGCATTCCCGCGGGCAAGTGGCCGTGTCCAGGCGGTGCAGGGTGAGGTGAGGCATCGACTGGCGCAGAGAGAGAGGGAAGAGGTGACGCGAGGGCTCCGGGCGGCTGACGCTCTGGCGCGTCCAGAGTTGGCGCCATGCGCGCTCTGGCGCGTGCATGGGCGTGCCTGGGCGCGTCTGGGCGCGATGGTTTCTAACCGTTGCGGTAAAAAAATTCGACGGGGCAGTGTCTGGTCGTGATCAAGTGAGTGAGAGGAAGATGGTGGACATGGTGGAGCATGCTGGAACTGATAAGAGGGAGAGAGAGCATGAGGGTGGCATGACATGCCACGGCATGGCATGGTTTTGATGATGTGATCAAACAATGGCCAGTGCAAGTGGATGAACTGAGGTGGTGAGGTGAGAGGAGGCTCCAGGGTTGCAGTGGTGGCTCAGGTTGGACCAAGTCCATCTCCAAATTTCGGTATGGGCATCAATTCTGTCCCTGCCCACCAAGTGTTTGTAAAAATGGCCGAAAGAAAGTTACTTTGGAAATTTGAGATGATTTTTGGTGGAGTGTAAACATATAAGAAGAGAAGTAGAATGGAGGTGGTGGTGGTCAAAATGGTGTAGGTTTGCAAAATCACATATGTCATACGATCTTGTATTTGTTTCAAAGTCCCTACTTTACTTGCTTGCCATTTGAATTTGAGACAGAGTTTGAGGTGGGTGCCTTGAGCAAAGTTGTAGTCCTTGATGAGGTCTTGGAAGAGGTACCAAGAGTTGGCCAAGTGTAGAAAGAAAAAAGTTGAAAACCAGGGGCTCAAAGTGGGTATCTTGCTGAAATTGTCTCACATGACCATAATCACATGTGATCACAAATTTGATTAAAATTTGATTTGAATTGAGTTTGATTGTTTCTAAAAGTGTTGATAAGTGTTTAGTATCCATTTACAACTAATGGTGCAAACCAAAATGGTCTAGATTAAAGATTTGTAAAAATGGCATAGGCCATATGTGTGTGTGAAATTGATTTTTATAATTTCTTTTCTATTTTCTTTTTATTTGACTTTGGATGGTCAAGTGATCATTGTGAGGGTTTTAGAGTAAGAGTAAGCACATAAGCAAGCATCATGGCAAAAGCACACTCAATAAATTACTAAGGTGAGCTATATGCATAGTCCTATATGATGAGAAAAAGTTTTTGTTGGCTCTGATTTTTGGATTCTTGAAATCTCTCTCTTGTTCCTTTTATTGAAACTTGGGATGTTACACAAACAGAACGTCTAGATTGATCTTTCCCAATGGGTAACTCAGCTTCTCCGGTGTGATGCCGTGGAAACGCGTATCAGTTGGTAACAAGTTTGCCAAATATATGTTCATCTTCCTCAATGTATCAGCATACATGAGGTTTAAACTGCTGCCTCCATCTATGAACACTCGCGAAACATCGAATCCTGCGATTACCGCTGGTAGGATCAAGGCAGACAGCCCTGGTCGTGGAACTTGCTACGGGTGATCAGCTATGGTGAAGCCGATGTCCTGTCCTGACCAGTTCAGGTACTTGATTGTTGGTGGAGGCATCTTCTCTCCCATAAAAACTTGCTGCGAGATTACTTTCTGAGTTCTGTTAGAGGGTCTGCCCTTCTGAATCATTGAGGCCGCACCATTGGTGTCGATATAAGGACCATTGCTTGGAGGTGCCGCCAATTGCAACTGATGTCGATTTTCGTCTGTAATTGCGGGTGGAGGTGGAAGGTGAATCTCATTCCTTGGCCCCTGGGGGTTTCTGTTTACTGGTTGCGTGCTGGTATGCCCTGCATATCTATGTAGTGCTAGAAAAGTTTGGCAATCCTTCTGCAGATGCCCTGACTGCCTCTTCCCATTATTGTCAAGGAAAAAAGTGCATTTGGCATGGTCCGTTTAAGAGATCCTCGGGTGACACATACGGCCTTTGGAACCTAGGTCCATTATTTTGCTTGTTGGGACGGGAGCCATCCCTGTAGTCGCTGCGCTGCTCGCCACTTTTTTGATAATCATCCCGATTATTACCTCCGCTGTTTCCTCGGAAGCCAATCGATATTTGGCCGGCAGCGTCATAATCTGAGAACTGTCGAGAGAATCGTCGTCTATTTTGAATGTTTCGGTTGCGCTCATCCTTAGGCGACCTATGTCGTTTGTTGTGAACAACATCTTCTCCATCTGCCCAGCGATTCGCTATTTCCATGAGTGCTGCTATTGTTTTCGGGTTGGTTCTTCCCAAATCCTCGACGAAGTCTTTCCTTCGGATTCCAGCAACAAAACGCATCTATCGCTCGCTCGTCAGATATGTTTTCTGCCGAGTTTTTAATGATGTTCCACCTCTGGATGTACGTCCTCATTGGTTCATCATACTTTTGTCTGCAAGCCCTCAGTTGCTCCAGTGACGCGGGTTTCTTGCACGTGGATAGGAAATTCTTCACAAATATGTCCTCGAAATTTTCCCAGCTGTCAATGGAACCAGGCAGCAACTTTTTTATCCATGACCGTGCGGCTCCACTCAAGTGCACCTGGATGCTTTGCATGGCCGTTGCTCTGGTTCCACCCATTAGTTTTGCTATCTCTAGATAGTCAACTAGCCAATCCTCGGGATCTTGCAGGCCATCGAACTTTTTATAGTTGTCGGGTAACTTGAAACCAGATGGAACCCGTGTTTTGCGAACTCTTCGGGTGAAACAAGGGAGCCCGCACATATGTTCCTCATCAATCTCTGGTCAGTGTCGCCGTTCTCTTCTTTCTTGCAGTGCTCTGTCGACCCTTGCCTGTGTTGCTGTATCTCTTGCACCACTCGTTCTCGGAGGGTCCTGCACTACTGTTGTAGGTCGTGGACTATTTTGCCTTGCAGAGCCTTCAGGAGGTGTGCTTGTGCCTGTGAACGCTGTTCCCATGGCTCCAACTCCTGCCATGGCCATATTGTACAACGCTTCTCTTGGATCTCCGGGAGGTGGCCTGGACGCCATATATCCAGCTTCCGGTGTCTTTGGAGTAATGTTCCCCCTTGTATCTATCAACATAAAGGACATGTCGAGGTTTTGGACTAGGTTCTCCCTCTCGGCTTCAGGTATATGCTGCAACCGAGACCTTGCCCTATTGTGAGCTGCTCTGTGACTATCTCCTCCCGAAGTACCTGATTGTCGACTCAGCTCAGCTCTTCGCCTGCTTGACTCGGAAGCTGCGGCTCTCCTCCTATCAAGCTCAGCTTTTTGTTTTTCGATTTCTCGTCCAGCACGGGCGAGTCTATATTGGTATGCTTGCAACTCTTCAGCTGTGGCGGCCGTGGTCATCGGCTCCGTGCCATCGATAGCTTTTGCGACTCTGTCCCAAACCGCTTGCGGAAGTTGCACCATCTGTCGTGTTGCAGGTCCGACATACTTGGTGCCCAAACCTCGCATAAGATCAGCGGGATCGATGTACGGATTTCCCGCATCATCGAAAGCCTCTGATGTCTCCTCCTATGGGGGACTTGCTTTTCCAATTACATAGATTTGATGGTATTTTGAAGTTTGACCTTCGTCGGGATTGGTGACACCATCGTATAGATCGGTGAAGACCACCCTAACAGAAGTATATTTGTCGATGAAGTCGAAGCTGTCGAAGCTGTCTGAGTCACTGCTTATATTGGAGTCCGCAAACGACTCGAAGGACATGCTGCCGAAGATCTTGGCGAGTTTTTTGTTTGTCGCAGTCTTGACGAAGCATGGCGGCGATATCTCCTCAAGTGCACCTGGATGCTTTGCATGGCCGTTGCTCTGGTTCCACCCATCAGTTTTACTGTCTCCAGATAGTCAACTAGCCAATCCTCGGGATCTTGCAGGCCATCGAACTTTTTATAGTTGTCGGGTAACTTGAAACTAGATGGAACCCGTGTTTTGCGAACTCTTCGGGTGAAACAAGGGAGCCCGCACATATCTTCCTCATCAATCTCTGGTGAGTGTCTCCGTTCTCTTCTTTCTTGCCACGCTCTGTCGACCCTTGCCTGTGTCGCTGTATCTCTTGCACCACTCGTTCTCGGAGGTCCTGCACTACTGTTGTAGGTCGTGGACTATTTTGCCTTGCAGAGCCTTCGAGAGGTGTGCTTGTGCCTGTGAACGCTATTCCCATGGCTCCAACTCCTACCATGGCCATATTGTACAACGCTTCTCTTGGATCTCCGGGAGGTGGCCTGGACGCCAGGATGAAAGCCTGGGTCGCCATATATCCAGCTTCCGGTGTCTTTGGAATAATGTTCCCCCTTGTATCTATCGACATAAAGGACATGTCGAGGTTTTGGACTAGGTTCTCCCTCTCGGCTTCAGGTATATGCTGCAACCGAGACCTTGCCCTATTGCGAGCTGCTCTGTGACTATCTCCTCCCAAAGTACCTGATTGTCGAATCAGCTCACCTCTTCGCCTGCTTGACTCGGAAGCTGCGGCTCTCCTCCTATCAAGCTCAGCTTTTTGTTTTTTGAGTTCTCGTCCAGCACGGGCGAGTCTATAATTGTATGCTTGCAACTCTTCAGCTGTGGTGGCCGTGGTCATCGGCTCCGTGCCATCGATAGCTTTTGCGACTCTGTCCCAAACCGCTTGCGGAAGTTGCACCATCTGTCGTGTTGCAGGTCTGACATACTTGGTGCCCAAACCTCGCATAAGATCAGCGGGATCGATGTACGGATTTCCCGCATCATCGAAAGCCTCTGATATCTCCTCCTGTGGGCGACTTGCTTCTCCAATTACATAGATTTGATGGTATTTTGAAGTTTGACCTTTGTCGGGATTGGTGACACCGTCGTATAGATCGGTGAAGACCTCCCTAACATAAGTAGATTTGTCGATGAAGTCGAAGCTGTCGATGATGTCTGAGTCACTGCTTATATTGGAGTCTGCAGACGACTCAAAGGACATGTTGCCGAAGATCTTGGCGAGGTTTTCGCTTGTCGCAGTCTTGGCGAAGCATGGCGGCGAGATCTCCTCGTCGCCCGTCTCGAACGATGACGACGATTCCGAAAGATCGGAACCTACCATCGACGATCCCTGATGACCCACAAGTATAGGGGGTGTATCGTAGTATCTTCGATAAGTAAGAATGTCGATCCCAACGAGGAGCAGAAGGTGTTGACAGGCAGTTTTGATGAAGGATTCACTGTAAATGCTCACAAACAAGTATTCAGGGGGTTTTGATGTAACAGATGGATAAAGTACGAGTAAGTAAAATGCGAGAGAAATAATTGCAGCGAGTGGCCAATCCTTTTTAGCACAAAGGACAAGCCGGTTTGTTTACTTATAATGACCAAACGTTCTCGAGGACACACGGGATTTTAGTCTAGTGCTTTCGCTACATACAGTTGATTAATCTTCATTGTTTTGATAAGTGTTGTGTGGGTGAACCTATGCTAATGTACCGCCCTTCCTAGGACTAATACATACTTGTGATTATACCCCTTGCAAGCATCCGCAACTACAAGAAAGTAATTAAGATAAATCTAACCACAACCTTAAACTCTGAGATCCTGCGATCCCTCCCGCATCGATATACCAACGGGGTTTAGGTTTACGTCACTCCGGCAACCCCGCAATTGGCAAACGAGTACAAGATGCATTCCCCTAGGCCCATAAATGGTGAAGTGTCGTGTAGTCGACGTTCACACGACACCACTAGAAAAATAACACCACAACTTAAATATCATAACATTGAATATTACTCAACCATAGTTCACTACTAACAATTAGACTTCACCCATGTCCTCAAGAACTAAACGAACTACTCACGAGACATCATATGGAACATGATCAGAGGTGATATGATGATGAATAACAATCTGAACATAGACCTTGGTTCAATGGTTTCACTCAATAGCATCAACAACAAGTAGAAATCAGTATCGGGAGAGTTTCCCTATCAAACAATCAAGATCAAACCCAAATTGCTACAGCGGTGACGATGTCCAGCGGTGGAGATGGCGGTGATGATGGTGGAGATGATGATGATGGTGATGGAGATGATGTCCAGCTCGATGGCGGTGACGATGGCGTCGATTTCCCCTCCGGGAGGGAATTTCCCCGGCGGATTCCCGCCCGCCGGAGAGCTCTTTTCTCTCCGGTGTTCTCCGCCCCGCGAGGCGGCTGTAACCCTTCGTGAGGATTCCTCTCGTGGCTTAGGTCTTCGGGACGAAGGGTTTCGCGAAGAAAAGGAGGCGAAAGAGGCCGAGGGGGCTCCACACCACATGGTGGCGCGGCCGAGCCATGGGCCGCGCCACCCTATGGTGTGGGCCCACCCCGGGTCCAGCTGGCTCCCCTTCCGGCTTCCTCCGTCATCCGGAAAAATAGGATTTTTGGTAAAACTCCCTTCCACGAGTTGATCTTCCGAAATATCGCATCCTAACGGTGCTTTTTCCAGTCAGAATCCCGGCTCCGGTGCTCGATCTCCAAATAATCATGAAACATGCAAAATAGATGAAATAACATAAGTATTGTGTCCCAATATGAAATATATCAATGAATAACGAGCAAATTATGATATAAAATAGTGATGCAAATTGGACGTATCAACTCCCCCAGCTTAGACTTCGCTTGTCCCCAAGCGAAATCGAACTCGGTAAACAGGACCACCTGTTTATGGAGTGAAGAGTCGATAAATAAAATACGGACGAGAAGCATCATATTCATTCACACAAGACATTATAGTAAACAACTTCCTCATACAACTCAACTTGAAACAAGTATATGGTAATCACAAATAAAGGTGCATAAGAAATCATAATTGGTGATGGCAAACTTTGTTCTTGGTCAGAGAACATTTAACAGATTATACTTATCTATTGAGCAACGCTCTCATGTTAAAGCTTATGGTAAACTTGCATACTCAATCATATTAATCATTGATGACTTTCAAAGCTATATTCATTCAAGGTAAAACTTGTACTAAACAAGAAAGAATAAAAACATGATGAAGCAAATCACAATATAATAGTTTGATCACAACAACTCAAATGCTTGCTTGAGATGGAGGGAAATAGGTTTACTGACTCAACATAAAGTAAAAGACAGGCCCTTCGCAGAGGGAAGCAGGGATTAAATCATGTGCTAGAGCTTTTCCAGTTTTGAAATCATATAAAGAGAATAAAAGTAAAGTTTTGAGAGGTGTTTGTTGTTGTCAACGACTGGTAGCGGGTACTCTAACCCCCTTGCCAAACAGACCTCCAAAGAGCGGCTCCCATGAAGGACGTTATCTCTACCAGCAAGGTAGATCATCCCTCTTCTCTTTTGTTTACACATGTACTTTAGTTTATTTAAGGATGACACTCCCCCAACCTTTGCTTACACAAGCCATGGCTAACCGAATCCTCGGGTGCCTTCCAACAATCTCATACCATGGAGGAGTGTCTATTGCAAAATTAAGTTGCTTACTCATGAATCAGGGCAAAACATGTGAAGAGAATTATTAATGAAAGTTAATTAATTGGGGCTGGGAACCCCGTTGCGGCTCTTATTGCAAAATTATAGGATAAGTGGATGAAGCCACTAGTCCATTAGTGGAGGCTGCCTAACAAGACCGAAAGATAAAACACCACATACTTCCTCATGAGCTATAAAACATTGACACAAATAAGAAGTAATAAGTTTTGAATTGTTTAAAGGTAGCACATGAAGTATTTACTTGGAATGGCGGAAAATACCATGTAGTAGGTAGATATGGTGGACACAAATGGCATAGGTTTGGGTTCGGGTTTGGATGCACGAGAAGTATTCCCTCTCGGCACGAGTCTTTGGCTAGCAAGGTTAAATAGCAAGCATAGGAGTTGAGGGAAACAAACAAATATACATGTGATAGAAACAATCATGCATCTTACTTGTAAGCACAAACAGTTTTAACTTTAGAATACTAAGCTAAGGACTGATAAGAAAGATAATAACATCTTCTACATGTATTTCCTCTATTCTTCTTAAACTCAAAGTGTTGTTGCTATTGACCATTGCTAAGTTTGCCAAAACCAAATAGATTTACTCAATGCTCCCAAAGTGGTACCAATACTAAAATCAAGATCAATCATATAGTAGAAATTGCAAACTAAAATAAGGTGTGCAATATGTAAATGATAAGACTTCTCATTAATATTCCATAACGATAACTCACACCAAGGGATACATAGACAAACTAAAGGAGAGATACTTCCACACTGCAACCCATCTCATACGATAACTTCCCTACTCATGATATGACACTACTTGATAGTAAAAAGTAAAAGGTAATGATAATGTGATACCGCGGCACTCCCCCAAGCTTGGAACAAACCAAGGGGATGCCAATACCGGTGATGGATTACTCCTTTGGTGATGGTGGTGATGAATTCCCGTCTTCAGACTTCCAAGATAGAGGCTCTCCATCAACAAATGACATCTTGGTCTCGGGAATCCTGAAACTAGCAGCACGGCTTATATGTTTAAACCTGTTTTCATACTCACAGTTCGATTATGAATGTCATAGAGTTGAGCTTGGAGTTTGTTGGTGGTGTCGTGAAGTGAGAGGATGTCGCCCCATAGCTTTGCGCTTTCCTTCTCGTGTTCAGCAATGAGTTCAGACACAATCCTATGAAAGATATCCACTTCACGCTCGGCCATCTTCTTGTAATTGAAGACCTCTTGTTCTAGCTTCTCCATCCTGTCTTCCAAGCTTCCTTCTCCTTTGGGACCCTGAACATCTTTGATCTGCAGTTTTCCCTCGACGAGCATCAACTCCTTTGGGTGCATCCTCAGCTCCTCCATGTACAAGTTGCCAACATCCTTGCAGGAGCTGTCCTTCGGAGTTCCCGATGAAGACATGATGGCTCTAGATCTAAAACAAATCCTGGCAGAAACAGCTCGAAACAAAACACGTCGAGAAAACGATATACGGACCTCCAGGGGTCCGAGGGATTTTATAATAAAAATTTTCAGAACAAACGGAAAGTACCAGGTCGAACTAGAGTCGGAAAGGGGCGACGGGGCGGCCAGACCATAGGTCGGCGCGGGCCCAGGTCAGGCAGCGCCGGCCTATGGTGGCACGCCCTCGTGCGTCCTTTCCACTCCGTTTCGAACTCGTAATTATTCATATTTTCCAAAAACAACAAAAATAATGTTCGGAAAGTAAATCGCGAACTTTTCATTACCAGTCATCGTTACCTATTCAAAGTCGAGTTCTCGCGGATCGTCAATTTGTCCTTTGATGAAAGCCTCCGGTGTTTCCACTCGGATAATATCAACATCAACATTATAAGAATCACCTGAGATATAATGCTTGAGTCTTTGTCCATTCACTACTTGCGTAGCATTGCCCTGGAGAGAGCTAATTTTAATTGCTCCTGAACGATACACCTCCTCAACAACATATGGTCCTTCCCATTTCGAGAGTAATTTCCCTGCAAAGAATCTGAGACGAGACCGATACAATAGGACTTTATCCCCAATATTAAACTCTCTTTTGATGATCCTTCTATCATGCCATTTTTTAACTTTTTCTTTAAAGAGTTTAGCATTTTCATAAGCTTCACTTCTCCATTCATCTAGAGAACTTAATTGTAGCAACCTCTTATCACTGGCAAGTTTAGGATCTTTATTTAATTCTCTAACAGCCCGATAAGCTTTGTGTTCTAGTTCTAAAGGTAAATGACAAGCTTTTCCGTAAACCATTTTATAAGGCGACATTCCCATGGGGTTTTTATAAGCGAGTTCTATAAGCCCATAGTGCGTCTTTCAATTTACTAGCCCAATTCTTTCTAGATTTATTAACAGTTTTCTCGCAAGATAGATTTAATTTCTCTATTTGATAGTTCTACTTGACCACTACTTTGAGGGTGATAAGCGGAAGAAATTCTATGATTAATACCATACTTAGCAAGAGTTTTTCTAAAACCTCCATGAATAAAATGAGAACCTCCATCAGTCATAATATATCTAGGTACTCCAAATCTAGGAAAAATAACATCTAAAAGCATTTTTAAAGAGGTCTCACCATCAGCACTTTTTGTAGGTATGGCTTCCACCCATTTAGTAACATAATCAACGAGCAACAAGTATATGAGTGTTACCTTTTGAAGAGGGAAAAGGTCCCATGAAGTCAAATCCCCAACAATCAAACGGTTCAATAACAAGAGTATAATTCATAGGCATTTCATTGCGTCTGGAGATATTACCAACCCTTTGACATTCATCACAAGATAAAATAAACTTCCTTGCATCTTTGAAGAGAGTTGGCCAATAAAAAACCTGATTGTAGAACCTTTTGCGCGGTTCTTTCTCCGGCGTGATGTCCTCCATAAGCACTGCCATGACATTTACTCAATATCTCTTGTTGTTCATATTCGGGAACACACCTTCGCATAATACCATCCACTCCTTCTTTATATAAGTGTGGGTCATCCCGGAAATAATGCCTCAAGTCATAAAAGAATTTCCTCCTCTGCTGAGCTGAAAAGGTTGGAGGCAAGTACTTGGAAACAATAAAGTTAGCATAATCAGCATACCAAGGACTGTCTCGCGAGCTCACCTTTTATTACAGCCAATTGTTCATTTGGAAAACTATCATTAACAGGAACAGGATCATAAGCAATATTTTCCAATCTAGACAAATTATCAGCAACAGGATTATCAGCACCTTTCCTATCTACTATATGTAAATCAAATTCTTGCAAAAGAAGTACCCATCTAATAAGCCTCGGCTTAGCATCTTTCTTTGTCATAAGGTATCTAATTGCAGCATGATCAGTATGAATTGTAACTTTTGAATCAACAATATAAGATCTAAATTTATCACAAGCAAAGACTACAGCCTAACAATTCTTTTTCGGTAGTAGCATAATTTCTTTGAGCAGCATCAAGAGTTTTACTAGCATAATGAATAACATTTAATTTTTTATCTACTCGTTGTCCAAGAACAGCGCCTACAAGCAAAATCACTAGCATCACACATAATTTCAAAAGGTAAGTTCCAATCAGGAGGTTCAACTATAGGAGCAGTTGTTAAGGCTTTCTTTAGAGTTTCGAAAGCTTCCTTACAATCATCATCAAAAACAAAAGGTACATCTTTTTGAAGAAGATTAGTAAGAGGCTTTGAAATCTTGGAGAAATCTTTAATAAATCTCCTATAAAACCCGACATGTCCAAGAACACTACGAATACCTTTAACATCCCTTGGATAGGGCATCTTCTCAATAGCTTCAACTTTAGCTCTATCAACTTCAATACCTCTCTCAGAAATTTTATGTCCCAATACAATTCCTTCATTAACCATAAAGTGGCATTTCTCCCAATTAAGAACAAGGTTAGTTTCTTCACATCTCTGCAAAACTTTCGCAAGCAACTATCAAAAGAATTCCCATAGACAGAAAAATCATCCATGAATACTTCCACAATACTCTCACAAAAACCATGAAAAATAGCAGACATGCATCTTTGAAAAGTAGCAGGAGCATTACATAAACCAAAAGGCATACGCCTATAAGCATAAGTTCCATAGGGACAAGTAAAAGTGGTTTTCTCTTGATCTTTAGCTTTAACAGCAATTTGCGAAAACCCGAATAACCATCAAGAAAGCAAAAATGAGTATTTTTAGATAACCTTTCTAACATTTGATCAATAAATGGTAAAGGGTAATGATCTTTTTAGTAACCTTATTAACTTTTCGATAATCAATGCACATTCTATACCCTACAACTACTCTTTGAGGTATGAGCTCATCATTATCATTAGGCACAACAATTATTCCTCCTTTCTTAGGAACGCAATGCACAGGACTAACCCATCTACTATCAGCAATAGGATATATAATACCAGCTTCAAGAAGTCGTAATACCTCATTTCTTACCACATCCTTCATCTTGGGAATTAGACGACGCCGAGGTTCAACAACGAGGCTTCGCATCATCTTCCATATTAATGGCGTGTTGGCAAATAGAGGGAGAAATCCCCTTCAAGTCATCAAGAGTATAGCCAATAGCACCTCGGTGTTTCTTCAATATTTGCAATAATCTTTCTTCTTCAAACTCGTAAGCTTAGAACTAATAATAACAGGATATATTTTCTTATCATCAATATGAGCATATTTAAGATTATCGAGCAAAGGCTTTAAATCAAAAACAGGATCTTCCTTTGGTGGCGGTGTTGTACCCAAGTCTTCCACCGGTAAATCATGCTTGAGAATAGGTTGGCGAAGAAAAATCTCCTCAAGCTCATCTCTTTCTTTCCTAAAAACTTCACTCTCGCTATCCTCCAAATGTTGCTGCAAAGGATTATTAGGAACAAGAACAATGGATGCGCACTGCTCCATTTTAAAATCATTACTAGGCAAATCAGCTTTATAAGGGGTTTTAGTAAATTTAGAGAAGTTAAACTCATAAGATTCACCAGCAAATTTAGTAAAAAATTTCTCTTTCTTGCAATCTATAATAGCTCCACAAGTATTTAGAAAAGGTCTACCAAAAATGATAGGACAATAATCACTAGCAGCAGAACCAAGTACCAAGAAGTCAGCAGGATATTTAATCTTACCACATAGAACTTCCACATCTCGAACAATACCAATTGGAGAAATAGTTTCTCTATTAGCCAGCTGAATAACCACATCAATATCTTCAAGTTCACAAGAATCAATTTCGTGCATAATCTCCGTGTAAAGCTCATAAGGAATAGCACTAACACTTGCACCAATATCACATAAACCATAATAGCAATGATCACCAATTCTAACGAGATAGCATAGGAACACTAGCTTGTTTGGGTTTATTAGGATGTGAAACAATATTAGAAGCATCTTCACGGAAAATAATATGACCATCCTCCACATTTTCGGTCACAAGATCTTTAACAATTGCAACAACGAGGTTCAACTTTTATTTGTTCTTCGGGTTCTATAGGTTTCTTTTCACTTTTATGAACCGCACTATTTATAACGAGTACTCCCTCATTTTAGCGAGAAAAGGAGTTTTTTCAATATAAGCTTCGGGAATAACACGATCAGCAGTTTCAACTACAACACACTTATTAATAGATGAATCAATTTTATCTTTATACGGTTCATGATACTTATCAAAATTCTTCTTAGGCAATTCATAATGAGAGGCAAAAGCTTTATAAAGGTTTGCAAGCAACTTGAGAATCAAGACCATATGTAGCACTCATATTACGAAATGTATCGGTATCCATAAAAGCTTCAATGCATTTATAATCATAAATTATACTCGATTCTCTATCTTTGTCGTTCTCCCAACCTTCGATATTTTCTTGGATCCGATCAAGAAGGTCCCTTTTAAACTCTTCTTTGTTGCGTGTAAATGATCCAGAACAAGAAGTATCCAAGCAAAGTCTTGTCTTGAAAAGAAAGTCTTGCATAGAAATTATCAATAATAATATTACCAGGAAGCTCATGAATGGGGCATTTGAGCATTAAAGACTTCAATCTCCCCCAAGCTTGGGCAATACTCTCTCCATCATGAGGCCAGAAATTATATATGCGGTTCCGATCTTTATGAATTTCACTTGGAGGATAAAATTTGGAATAAAATAAAGGCACAATGTCCTCCCAATCAAGAGAATCACCATTCTTCAGCAATTTATACCAATGCGCCGCTTACCAGACAGCGATATAGAGAATAGCTTCTTCCTAACTTCATTCATAGCAATACCTGCACATTTGAATAACCCGCATAATTCGTGCAAAAACAGTAAATGATCACCAGGATGGACAGTTCCATCCCCTTCATAGCGGTTATCCATAACACGTTCAATAATTTGCATAGGTATTTTATATGGTATTACTTCCTCACCTGGCGCCTCATCCACTACCGTTGCAGTAGTAGTAGATTTCCCAAATAGAAATTGAAGAGAAGATCTCTCCATAATGACTTATAGCGAAGAGCGAGAAATAAAATCAGCACAAACGAGTAAAGGTTTTTCCTTACCAATTCCGCTTACCAATAGCGCTTCACTCCCCGGCAACGGCGCCAGAAAATAGTCTTGATGACCCACAAGTATAGGGGTGTATCGTAGTATCTTCGATAAGTAAGAATGTCGATCCCAACGAGGAGCAGAAGGTGTTGACAGGCAGTTTTGATGAAGGATTCACTGTAAATGCTCACAAACAAGTATTCAGGGGGTTTTGATGTAACAGATGGATAAAGTACGAGTAAGTAAAATGCGAGAGAAATAATTGCAGCGAGTGGCCCAATCCTTTTTAGCACAAAGGACAAGCCGGTTTGTTTACTTATAATGACCAAACGTTCTCGAGGACACACGGGATTTTAGTCTAGTGCTTTCGCTACATACGACTTGATTAATCTTCATTATTTTGATAAGTGTTGTGTGGGTGAACCTATGCTAATGTACCGCCCTTCCTAGGACTAATACATACTTGTGATTATACCCCTTGCAAGCATCCGCAACTACAAGAAAGTAATTAAGATAAATCTAACCACAGCCTTAAACTCTGAGATCCTGCGATTGTTGGAGATATGCCCAAGAGGCAATAATAAAATGGTTATTATAATATATTTGTGTTTATGATAAATGTTTGCATACCATGCTATAATTGTATTAACCGAAACATTGATACATGTGTGTTATGTAAACAACAAGGAGTCCCTAGTAAGCCTCTTGTATAACTAGCTTGTTGATTAATGGATGATCATGGTTTCGTGATCATGAACATTGGATGTTATTAATAACAAGGTTATGTCATTAGTTGAATGATATAATGGACACACACCCAAATGAGCGTAGCATAAGATCAAGTCATTAAGTTCATTTTGCTATAAGTTTTCAATACATAGTTGCCTTAGTTCTTCGACCATGAGATCATGTAAATCACTTACACCGGAAGGGTACTTTGATTACATCAAACGCCATTGCGTAAATGGGTGGTTATAAAGATGGGATTAAGTATTTGGAAAGTGTGAGTTGAGGCATATGGATCAATAGTGGGATTTGTCCATCCCGATGACGGATAGATATACTCCGGGCCCTCTCGGTGGAATGTCGTCTGAATAGCTTGCAAGCACATGATTGGATCATGAGAGATGACATACCGCGGTACGAGTAAAGAGTACTTGTCGGTAACGAGGTTGAACAAGGTATGGTGATAACGATGATCAAACCTCGGACAAGTAGAATATCGTGTGACAAAGGGAATTGGCATCGTATGTAAATGGTTCAATCGATCACTAAGTCATCGTTGAATATGTGGGAGCCAATATGGATCTCCAGATCCCGCTATTGGTTATTGCTCGGAGAGGAGTCTCGACCATGTCTGCATAGTTCGCGAACCGTAGGGTGACGCGCTTAAGGTTCAATGTCGCATAAGTAGATTTGAATATGGTATGGAGGAAGTTAGTTCGGAGTCTCGGATGGGATCCAGGACATCACGAGGAGGTCCGGAATTGTCCGGAGAATAAGATTCATATATGGGAAGTCAATTTCCGGGGTTCGGGAAAAAGTCCGGTATTTTGACCGAAGCTTCTAGAAGGTTCTAGAGGGCCACCAGTGGGCCCACCACCCCGGGAGAGGCCACATAGGCGCCACATGGCATAGTGGGTCCTACCCACCATGACATGTGGGCCTAGGCCGGCCCCCCTTAGAGATAAGATCTATCTCTAGTTTAAATAGTTTAAATCAAGAGATAAGATCTATCTCCTAAAATAAATGGTTTAAATTAGGAGATAAAGGGGAAAACTTGGGGGAGGAGTTTGCCCCCCCCATGTGGCCGGCCAAAGGGGGTAGGTGGGCCCTAGGGGAAACCCTAGGCCGACCCCCCACCTATATAAAGAGGGGAGGGGGTGGCCGGCCACACCCCCATCCATTCCCTCTTCCTCTGGCCGCATCTCCCTCCACCATACGCTGCTCCGGCTTAGGCGAAGCCCTGCAGTTTTCTTCCTCCACCTCCACCACCACGCCGTCGTGCTGCTGGACTTTGGAGGAGATCTACCACACCTCCGCTGCCCGCTGGAACGGGAGAGGAAGGAGCTTCATCGACACCGTACGCGCGACCGAGTACGGAAGTGCTGCCGGATTGCAGCACCGGGGACGGTCGTCTACATCAACAACGAGATTAATCTCGTAGGCTTTGGAATCTTCGAGGGTTAGTCTCATCTCCATCTCGTTGCTTCGATCTTGTAGATTAGATCTTGGGTGTTCCATATATTAGATCTATTGGTTTTATTCGTCTTGCGGTAGGAAATTTTTTGTTTTCTATGCTACGAACCCCATCAGTGGTATCAGAGCCATGTCTATGCATAGATCTGTTGCACGAGTAGAACACAATGGTTTTGTGGGCGGTGATGCTCTTGTTGCTTTAGTTTGTGTACTTTGCTTCTTGCGGGATGGTGGGATGAAGCGGCCCGGGCTGACTTTACATGACCGCGTCTCATGAGACTTGCTCCACGCTTGACATGCAACTTGTATTGCATAAGTGGCTTTGCGGGTGTCTGTCTCTCCCACCATAGTGAAGATTGTAATTTACACTTCTATTGTCAACACTAGTATCACCGTTGTGGTTCATGTTCGTAGGTAGATTGGATCTTACTCGAAAACCCTAAACCACGTAAAATATGCAAACCAAATTAGAAGCGTCTAACTTGTTTTTGCAGGGTTTGGTGATGTGATATGGCCATGATGTGATGATGATTATATTTGATGTATGAGATGTTCATTATTGTATTATGGCAACCGGCAGGAGCCTAATGGTTGTCTTTAATTTTGTTAAAGACCTCGCGTGTCTATTCATCATGTAATAGCTTTATTTCAAGTAGTTGTTATAGTAGCTATAAGTGATGGACAACCATGAAGCGGCGCCACTGACCTTGACGCCTTGCTGGTGATGATGGAGATCATGTCCGTGCTTTGGAGATGGAGATCAAAAGCACAAGAAGAAAGGCCATATCATATCACACATTATGAATTGCATGTGATGTTAATCCTTTTATGCATCTTATTTTGCTTAGATCGCGACGGTAGCATTATAAGATGATCCCTCTCACTAAATATCAAGATAATAAAGTGTTCATCCTTAGTATGCACCGTTGCTAAGACTTGTCGTTTCGAAGCATCTCGTGATGATCGGATGTGATAGACTCTACATGTGCATACAACGGGTGCAAGCCAGTTTTTGCACACGCGGATACTAAGGTTGCCTTGACGAGCCTAGCATGTACAGACATGGTCTCGGAACACGGGATACCGAAAGGTAAAGCATGAGTCATATGAATGATATGATGAACACTTTGAGTGTTCGCCTTTGAAGCTACATCTTTTCTCGTGAAGATCGGACTTGGTGTAGTGGATTTGGTTCGTGTAATCACTAAGACAATGCGAGGGATGTTGTTTTAAGTGGGAGTTCACCTAGTTAATTTAAGAATTAAAACTGAAATCAATTTATCATAAACTTAATTTAAACTCTTTGCAAATATGTTGTAGATCATGGCGTCCCCCTCCATCAGTTTTAACCAGTTCCTAGAGAAAGAAAAGCTTAAGAGAAACGGTAGCAACTTCACCGACTGGTTCCGTCATGTGAGGATTTTCCTCGCTGGTGGAAACCTGCAATATGTGCTCGATGCACCGCTGGGTGCCCCACCTGCAGAAACTGAATTCGATGAAGTAAAGAATGTTTACGAGACTCGGAAAATTCGGTACTCTCAAGTTCAGTGTGCCATCCTGTGCAGTCTGGAAGCCGATCTTCAAAAACGTTTTGAGCACCACGACCCGTATGACATGATGAAAGAGTTGAAAAACTCATGCGGCCGTGGAATGCTATGAAGCATCGAAACACTTCTTCAGTTGCATGATGGAAGAGGGCAGCTCCGTCAGTGAGCACATGCTCGCTATGTCCGGGCATGCGAAGAAACTCAGTGACTTGGGGATAGTGATTCCCAACAAGCTGGGGATTAATCGTGTCCTCCAATCACTGCCACCTAGTTACAAGAACTTCGTGATGAACTACAACATGCAGAACATGAACAAGGAGTTACCCGAACTCTTCTCCATGCTGAAATCTGCTGAGGTTGAAATAAGGAAAGAGAACCAAGTGTTGATGGTCAACAAGACCACCAGTTTCAAGAAGCAGGGCAAGCCTAACAACAAGGGCAACTTCAAGAAGGGTGGAAATAAAGTTGTTGCGCCTCCGGAGAAGCCCAAGGCTGGCCCTAAGCCTGATACTGTGTGCTATTACTGCAAGGAGAAGGGGCACTGGAAGCGTAATTGCTCCAAATACTTGGCTGATCTGAAGAGCGGCCTCATCAAAAAGAAAGGTATATTTGATATACATGTTATAGATGTCTATCTTACTTGGTTCTCGTAGCAGTGCTCGGGTATTTGATACTGGTTCGGTTGCTCACATTTGTAACTCGAAACGAGGAACTGCGGAATAAACGAAGCCTGGCGAGGGACGAGGTGACGATGCGCGTTGGAAATGGATCCAAGGTCGATGTGATCGCCGTCGGCACGCTCCCCCTACATCTACCTTCGGGATTAGTTTTAAACCTCAATAATTGTTATTTGGTACCTGCGTTGAGCATGAACATTATATCCGGATCTTGTTTAATGCAAGACGGTTATTCGTTTAAGTCGAGAGAATAATGGTTGTTCGATTTATATGAGTAATGTCTTTTATGGCCATGCACCCGAGATGAATGGTTTATTCTTGTTAAGTCTTGATAGTAGAGATACACATGTTCATAACATTGATGCTAAGCGAATTAAATTGAATGATAATTCTACTTATATGTGGCACTCGTCGTCTTAGTCACATTGGAGTGAAGCGCATGAAGAAACTCCATTCCGATGGACTTCTTGAGTCACTTGACTTTGAGTCACTTGATAGATGCGAAGCATGTCTAATGGGAAAAATGACTAAGACTCCATTTTCTGGTACAATGGAGCGAGCTACAGACTTATTGGAAATCATACATACCGATGTGTGCGGACCAATGAGTGTAGCATCGCGCGGTGGTTATCGTTATGTTCTAACCTTCACGGATGATCTGAGTAGATATGGGTATATTTACTTTATGAAACATAAGTCCGAAACTTTCGAGAAGTTTAAGGAATTCCAAAGTGAAGTAGAAAATCAACGTAACAAGAAGAATTAAGTTTCGCGTTACGATCGCGGAGGCGAATATCCGAGTTATGAGTTTGGCATGCATTTAAAGAAATGCGGAATACTTTCACAGTTGACACCGCCGGGAACACCACAGCGCAATGGTGTGTCTGAACGTCGTAATCGAACTCTCTTAGATATGGTTCGTTCTATGATGTCTCTTACTGATTTGCCGTTATCGTTTTGGGGTTATGCATTAGAGACAGCCGCATTCACTTTAAATAGGGCACCATCTAAATCCGTTGAAACGACACCGTATGAATTATGGTTTGGGAAGAAACCTAAGTTGTCGTTCCTTAAAGTTTGGGGTTGCGAAGCTTATGTAAAGAAGTTACAACCCGACAAGCTAGAACCCAAAGCGGAGAAATGCGTCTTCATAGGATACCCTAAAGAAACAATTGGGTATACTTTCTATCACAGATCCGAAGGCAAAATCTTTGTTGCCAAGAACGGATCCTTTCTTGAGAAGGAGTTTCTCACGAAAGAAGTGACTGGAAGGAAAGTAGAACTCGACGAGGTTAATGAACCTTCTCTCATTGATCAGAGTAAGCGCAGTACCGGAAGATGTTCTCGTACAACCTGCGCCGATAGGAGAGGAAGCAAATGATGATGATCATGAAACTTCGAACGAGGAAGCTACTGAACCTCGTAGATCGACGAGGGAGCGTACCACTCCTGATTGGTATGATCCCTGTCTAAATGTCATGATTGTGGACAACAATGATGAGGACCCTGCGACGTATGAAGAAGCAATGGTGACCCAGATTCCAACAAATGGCAAGAAGCCATGAAATCCGAAATGGGATCCATGTATGATAACAAAGTATGGACTTTGGTAGACTTACCTGATAGCCGCAAGGCTGTTGAGAATAAATGGATCTTCAAGAGAAAAACAGATGCTGATGGTAATATTACTGTCTATAAAGCTCGACTTGTCGCAAAGGGTTTCCGACAAATTCAAGGAGTTGACTACGATGAGACTTTCTCACCTGTAGCGAAGCTAAAGTCGGTGAGGATTTTGTTAGCAATAGCTGCATTTTTCGATTATGAGATTTGGCAGATGGATGTCAAAACGGCGTTCCTTAATGGTGACATTGAGGAAGAGTTGTATATGGTACAACCCAAAGGTTTTGTCGATCCTAAAAATGCTGACAAGGTATGCAAGCTTCAACGTTCCATTTACGGACTGAAGCAAGCATCCCGGAGTTGGAACCTACGCTTTGATAGAGTGATCAAAGACTTCGGTTTTATACGGACTCATGGTGAGGCCTGTATTTACAAGAAAGTGAGTGGGAGCTCTGTAGCATTCCTGATATTATATGTAGATGACATATTATTGATTGGGAATGATATAGAACTATTAAGCAGTGTTAAAGGTTATTTGAATAAGTGTTTTTCAATGAAAGACCTTGGTGAAGCAGCGTACATTTTAGGCATCAAGATTTATAGAGATAGATCAAGACGCCTAATAGGCCTTTCGCAGAGTACATACCTGGACAAGATTCTAAAGAAGTTTAGGATGGATGAAAGCAAGAAAGGGTTCTTGCCTATGTTGCCAGGTAAGGTTTTGAGTAAGACTCAAGGTCCGGCTACGGCAGATGAAAGAGAAAGGATGAGCAAGATCCCCTATGCTTCGGCAGTAGGCTCTCTCATGTATGCCATGCTGCGTACTAGACCGGATTTCGCACATGCTGTTAGTTTGACCAGCAGATATCAAAGTGATCCGGGAATGGAACATCTGGACAGCGGTCAAGAATATCCTGAAGTACTTGAAAAGAACTAAGGATATGTTTCTTTGTTATGGCGGTGACCAAGAGCTCGTTGTAACCGAGTTACACCGATGCAAGTTGGAACACCGATCCCGATGACTCTAAGTCTCGGTCCGGGTACGTGTTTATATTGAATGGTGCTGCAGTAAGCTGGAGCAGTTCCAAGCAGTGCACGGTGGCGAAATCTTCAACAGAATCTGAATATATAGCGGCTTCAGAGGCTTCATCGGAAGCGGTATGGATGAAGAGGTTCATTGTTGAGCTTGGTGTGGTTCCTAGTGCGTTAGACCCATTAGTCATTTATTGTGACAACACGGGTGCCATCGCCAATGCAAAGGAACCAAGGTCACACAAGAAGCTGAGGCATATCAAGCTGCGTTTTCATTCGATTCGCGAATACATCGAAGATGGTGAAGTAGAGATTTGCAAAGTACACACAGATATGAATGTTGCAGATCCGTTGACTAAAGCTCTCCCTAGGGCAAAGCATGACCAACACCAGAATGCTATGGGTGTTAGGTACCTTACAATGTAATCTAGATTATTGACTCTAGTGCAAGTGGGAGACTGTTGGAGATATGCCCAAGAGGCAATAATAAAATGGTTATTATAATATCTTTGTGTTTATGATAAATGTTTGCATACCATGCTATAATTGTATTAACCGAAACATTGATACATGTGTGTTATGTAAACAACAAGGAGTCCCTAGTAAGCCTCTTGTATAACTAGCTTGTTGATTAATGGATGATCATGGTTTCGTGATCATGAACATTGGATGTTATTAATAACAAGGTTATGTCATTAGTTGAATGATATAATGGACACACACCCAAATGAGCGTAGCATAAGATCAAGTCATTAAGTTCATTTTGCTATAAGTTTTCAATACATAGTTGCCTTAGTTCTTCGACCATGAGATCATGTAAATCACTTACACCGGAAGGGTACTTTGATTACATCAAACGCCATTGCGTAAATGGGTGGTTATAAAGATGGGATTAAGTATTTGGAAAGTGTGAGTTGAGGCATATGGATCAATAGTGGGATTTGTCCATCCCGATGACGGATAGATATACTCCGGGCCCTCTCGGTGGAATGTCGTCCGAATAGCTTGCAAGCACATGATTGGATCATGAGAGATGACATACCGCGGTACGAGTAAAGAGTACTTGTCGGTAACGAGGTTGAACAAGGTATGGTGATACCGATGATCAAACCTCGGACAAGTAGAATATCGTGTGACAAAGGGAATTGGCATCGTATGTAAATGGTTCAATCGATCACTAAGTCATCGTTGAATATGTGGGAGCCAATATGGATCTCCAGATCCCGCTATTGGTTATTGCTCGGAGAGGAGTCTCGACCATGTACGCATAGTTCGCGAACCGTAGGGTGACGCGCTTAAGGTTCAATGTCGCATAAGTAGATTTGAATATGGTATGGAGACGAAGTTAGTTCGGAGTCTCGGATGGGATCCAGGACATCACGAGGAGGTCTGGAATTGTCCGGAGAATAAGATTCATATATGGGAAGTCAATTTCCGGGGTTCGGGAAAAGTCCGGTATTTTGACCGGAGCTTCTAGAAGGTTCTAGAGGGCCACCAGTGGGCCCACCACCCCGGGAGAGGCCACATAGGCGCCACATGGCATAGTGGGTCCTACCCACCTGACATGTGGGCCTAGGCCGGCCCCCCCTTAGAGATAAGATCTATCTCTAGTTTAAATGGTTTAAATGTAGAGATAAGATCTATCTCCTAAAATAAATGGTTTAAATTAGGAGATAAAGGGGAAAACTTGGCGGAGGAGTTTGCCCCCCCATGTGGCCGGCCAAAGGGGGTACGTGGGCCCTAGGGGAAACCCTAGGCCGACCCCCCACCTATATAAAGAGGGGAGGGGGTGGCCGACCACACCCCCCATCCATTCCCTCTTCCTCTGGCCGCCTCTCCCTCCACCATACGCTGCTCCGGCTTAGGCGAAGCCCTGCAGTTTTCTTCCACCACCACGCCGTCGTGCTGCTGGACTTTGGAGGAGATCTACCACACCTCCGCTGCCCGCTGGAACGGGAGAGGAAGGAGCTTCATCGACACCGTACGCGCGACCGAGTACGGAAGTGCTTGCCGGATTGCGACACCGGGGACGATCGTCTACATCAACAACGAGATTAATCTCGTAGGCTTTGGAATCTTTCGAGGGTTAGTCTCATCTCCATCTCGTTGCTTCGATCTTGTAGATTAGATCTTGGGTGTTCCATATATTAGATCTATTGGTTTTATTCGTCTTGCGGTAGGAAATTTTTTGTTTTCTATGCTACGAACCCCATCAGCGATCCCTCCTGCATCGATATACCAACGGGGGTTTAGGTTTCTGTCACTCCGGCAACCCCGCAATTGGCAAACGAGTACAAGATGCATTCCCCTAGGCCCATAAATGGTGAAGTGTCGTGTAGTCGACGTTCACACGACACCACTAGAAGAATAACACCACAACTTAAATATCATAACATTGAATATTACTCAACCATAGTTCACTACTAACAATTAGACTTCACCCATGTCCTCAAGAACTAAACGAACTACTCACGAGACATCATATGGAACATGATCAGAGGTGATATGATGATGAATAACAATCTGAACATAGACCTTGGTTCAATGGTTTCACTCAATAGCATCAACAACAAGTAGAAATCAGTATCGGGAGAGTTTCCCCTATCAAACAATCAAGATCAAACCCAAATTGCTACAGCGGTGACGATGTCCAGCGGTGGAGATGGTGGTGATGATGGTGGAGATGATGATGATGGTGATGGAGATGATGTCCAGCTCGATGGCGGTGACGATGGCGTCGATTTCCCCTTCCGGGAGGGAATTTCCCCGGCGGATTCCTGCCCGCCGGAGAGCTCTTTTCTCTCGGGTGTTCTCCGCCCCGCGAGGCGGCTCGTAACCCTTCGTGAGGATTCCTCTCGTGGCTTAGGTCTTCGGGACGAAGGGTTTCGCGAAGAAAAGGAGGCGAAAGAGGCCGAGGGGGCTCCACACCACATGGTGGCGCGGCCAGAGCCATGGGCCGCGCCACCCTATGGTGTGGGCCCACCCCGGGTCCAGCTGGCTCCCCCTTCGGCTTCCTCCGTCATCCGGAAAAATAGGATTTTTGGTAAAACTCCCTTCCACAGCTTGATCTTCCGAAATATCGCATCCCGACGGTGCTTTTTCCAGCAGAATCCCGGCTCCGGTGCTCGATCTCCAAATAATCATGAAACATGCAAAATAGATGAAATAACATAAGTATTGTGTCCCAATATGAAATATATCAATGAATAACAGCAAATTATGATATAAAATAGTGATGCAAATTGGACGTATCAATCCCGATGAAACCGGAACCTCGAGACGATGTGATCCCTCTTTTCCGATGCGGAAGTGGAACCTTCCGAAAGTCATCTCCATAGGCTCCTCCAGATACGCATATGCATCCAAACGGGAGGGCGGGTGAGGAACAAAGTCGACTAGACCAGTTTCGATCTGTTTACCTCTGTCCATCGCGTTGCTTGCCACCGAAGATGTCGACGATGTTGAGCGTGCCATCGAGATCAGCTTCTTGTCGCCTCTAACCCCCACGGTCGGCGCCAATTGACAAGGTATCGACTTGTCGATGCCTACAGATTGTAGACTAGGGTTTTCGTAGAAAGTAGAGGGCAAGTAGATCTCGAGGGTTCAGCCGGAAAAGTACTCGACTATTATAAAACTAGGTTGTGTTGACAATGTAATCGATCCTCTCTTTCTCCCTCGACTCCCCCTTATATAGGAGGCGGAGCCGAGGGTTTCGTGATGTACAAGTTACAAAGTCCGGGAGACTCTTTGAGTTCGTCTCGTAATAATTACAAGTCATTATTCCTAATACAACTCTATCTTTCCAAACTATCTCTTAATTGGGCTTCCGACCTTCATAAACATCGGGTCGTGGGCCTTCAGTAAACCCCGGGTACCATCTTCGGCAGGCCCATTGGGGATGCCTATGTCAAATACCAATGCATGTTTTAATAACCATTTCTTTAAAAGGTTTCTTTTATTTAGAAGAACTATGTCCGTCAGCCTTCACCGGTTTACTAGAACTTCATGGAGTTCCTTTCCGGCAACGTTCGCAGTTCCAAATCCCGGAACAGGGAGTGACAGGTCACGATTCATTACACTCTGCAGAGGTGTGTTGCTTTACCCATAAGAGATCTTAACCTTGGTGCCAACTGGGCAATTTTCCCGTCCACACTTCCGTTGGTGTGAGGCCCGGTATAAGGTCTTAGCCAATTATACTCCTCCGCTACCTCGCACACTGATGTCTACGGGTGCTTCTATTCTTGTAGACAGTGTTGGGCCTCCAAGAGCAGAGGTTTGTAGAACAGCAGCAAGTTTCCCTTAAGTGGATCACCCAAGGTTTATCGAACTCGTGGAGGAAGAGGTCAAAGATATCCCTCTCAAGCAACCCCGCGATCACAATGCAAGAAGTCTCTTGTGTCCCCAACACACCTAATACACTTGTCGATGTATAGGTGCACTAGTTCGGCGAAGAGATAGTGAAATACAAGTGGTATGAATGAATATGAGCAAGTAGTAACGGCGCTGTAAAAGTGCTTGCTGGCGTGCGGTTGATGGTAATAATATTGCAGGAAGTAAAGATGCAGAAACAAGTAAATAAGCGATGATTGCAGTATTTGGAAACAAGGCCTAGGGATCATACTTTCACTAGTGGACACTCTCAACATTGATCACATAATAAAACCACTCTACACTCTCTTGTTGGATGATGAACACAACTAATTGCGTAGGGCTACAAGAGCACCTCAATGCCGGAGTTAACAAGCTCCACAACATTCGATGTTCATATTTAAATAACCTAGAGTGCATGATAGATCATTGCAATTACACCAAGTACTAACATAGCATGCACACTGTCACCATCACACTATGAAGGAGGCATAGATCACATCAATACTATCATAGCAATAGTTAACTTCATAATCTACAAGAGATCACAATCATAACCTACGCCAAGTACTACACGATGCACACACTATCACCATTACACCGTGGAGGAGGAATAGACTACTTTAATAACATCACAAGAGTAGCACATAGACTAATAGTGATACAAAACTCATATGAATCTCAATCATGTAAGGCAGCTCATGAGATCATTGTATTGAAGTACATGGGAGAGAGATTAACCACATAGCTACCGGTACAGCCCTTAGCCTCGATGGAGGACTACTCCCTCCTCATGGGAGACAGCAGCGTTGATGAAGATGGCGGTGGTGTCGATGGAGGAGCCTTCCGGGGGACTTCCCCGTCCCGGCGGCGTGCCGAACAGAGACTCCCGTCCCCCAGATCTTGGCTTCGCGATGGCGGCGGCTCGGGAAGGTTTCTCGTACCGTGGCTTTTCCGTATCGAGGTTTTAGGTCGGGGACCTTTAAATAGGCGAAGAGGCGGAGTCGGAGGGCCGACGAGGTGGTGTCACAATAGGGGGCGCGGCCCGTGCCCCGGCCGCGCCGCCTATCATCCGGGCCCACCGTGGCTCCCTCCGGTGGCTCTCGGGTGTTCTGGAAGCTTCGTGGAAAAATAGGATGCTGGGCATTGATTTCGTTCGATTCCGAGAATATTTCCTTACTAGGATTTCGGAACCAAAAACAGCAGAAAACAGCAACTGGCCCTTCGGTATCTCGTCAATAGGTTAGTTCCAGAAAATGCATAATAATGACATTTAATGTGTATAAAACATGTGAGTATCATCATAAAAGTAGCATGGAACATAAGAAATTATAGATACGTTTGGGACGTATCAAGCATCCCCAAGCTTAGTTCCTACTCGCCCTCGAGTAGGTAAACGATAACAAAGATAATTTCTTAAGTGACATGCTATCATAATCTTGATCAATACAATTGTAAAGCATATGTAATGAATCCAGCGATTCGAAGCAATGATGAAGATAATGAGTAAACAAATGAATCATATAGCAAAGACTTTTCATGAATAATACTTTCAAGACAAGCATCAATAAGACTTGCATAAGAGTTACTCATAAAGCAATAAATTCAAAGTAAAGGCATTGAAGCAACACAAAGGATGATTAAGTTTCAGCGGTTGCTTTCAACTTGTAACATGTATATCTCATGGATAATTGTCAACACAAAGAAATATAACAAGTGCAATAAGTAAACATGTAAGAATCAATGCACACAATTGATACAAGTGTTTGCTTCTGGGATAGAAAGAATAGGCAAACTGACTCAACAATAAAGTAAAAGATAGGCCCTTCGCAGAGGGAAGCATTGATTACTATATTTGTGCTAGAGCTTTTCATTTTGAAAACAAGAAACAATTTTCTCAACGGTAGTAATAAAGCATATGAGTTATGTATAAGACATCTTATAAGTTGCAAGCCTCATGCATAGTATACTAATAGTGCTTGCACCTTGTCCTAATTAGCTTGGATTAACACGGATTATCGTTGCATAGCATATGTTTCAACCAAGTGTCACAAAGGGGTACCTCTATGCCGCTCGTACAAAGGTCTAAGGAGAAAGCTCGCATTGGATTTCTCGCTTTTGATTATTCTCAACTTAGACATCCATACCGGGACAACATAGACAACAGATAATGGACTCCTCTTTAATGCATAAGCATTCAACAACAGTTAATATTCTCATAAGAGATTGAGGATTAGCTGTCCACACTCGAAACTTCCACCATGAATCATGGCTTTAGTTAGCGGCCCAATGTTCTTCTCTAACAAGTATGCATACTCAAACCATTTGATTGTGAAAACCGCCCTTACTTCGTACAAGACGAACATGCATAGCAACTCACATGATATTCAACAAAGGTAAAAGTTGATGGCGTCCCCAGAAAACATGGTTACCGCTCAACAAGCAAATTACTAAGAAATAAGACACATAAGTACATATTCTTCACCACGATAGTTTTTAAGATATTTTGTCCCATGAGCTATATATTGCAAAGGCAAAGAATAGAAATTTTAAAGGTAGCACTCAAGTAATTTACTTTGGAATGGCGGAGAAATACCATGTAGTAGGTAGGTATGGTGGACACAAATGGCATGGTTATTGGCTCAAGGATTTGGATGCATGAGAAGAATTCCTCTCAATACAAGGCTAGGCTAGCAAGGTTGTTTGAAGCAAACTCAAGTATAAAATGGTGCAGCAAAACTCACATATGAACATATTGTAAGCATTATAGGACTTTACATCGTCTCCTTGTTGTTCAAACACCTTAACCAGAAAATATCTAGACTCTAGAGACCAATCATGCAAACCAAAATTTAACAAGCTCTATGTAGTTCTTCATTAATAGGTGCAAAGTACATGATGCAAGAGCTTAAACATGATCTATATGAGCACAACAATTGCCAAGTATCAAATTATTCAAGACATTATACTATTTACCACATGCAGCATTTTCTGTTTCCAACCATATAACAATTAACGAAGCGATTTCAACCTTCGCCATGAACATTAAAGATAAAGCGAAGAACACAAGTGTTCATATGCAACAGCGGAGCGTGTCTCTCTCCCACACAAGCATGAATTTATTCATAGAATTAAAATAACAAAACGAAAATAAAAGCATACAGACGCTCCAAGTAAAGCACACAAGATGTGACCGAATAAAAATATAGTTTCACTAGAGGTGACCTGATAAGTTGTCGATGAAGAAGGGGATGCCTTGGGCATCCCCAAGCTTAGATGCTTGAGTCTTATTAAAATATGCAGGGATGAACCACGGGGGATCCCCAAGCTTAGAATTTTCACTCTTCTTGATCATAGTATATCATCCTCCTCTCTTGACCCTTGAAAACTTCCTCCACACCAAACTCAAAACAAACTCATTAGAGGGTTAGTGCATAATCCAAAATTCACATATTCAGAGGTGACACAATCATTCTTAACACTTCTGGACATTGCACAAAGCTACTGGAAGGTAATGGAACAAAGAAATCCATCCAACACAGCGAAAGAGGCAATGCGAAATAAAAGGCAGAATCTGTCAAAACAGAACAGTCCGTAAATACGAATTTTAAAGAGGCACCAGACTTGCTCAAATGAAAATGCCCAAATCGAATGAAAGTTGCGTACATATCTGAGGATCACGCCCGTAAATTGGCAGATTTTTCTGAGTTACCTACAGAGAATCATACCCAAATTCGTGACAGCAAGAAATCTGTTTCTGCGCAGTAATCCAAATCTAGTATTCACTTTAGTATCAAAGACTTTACTTGGCACAACATTGCAATAAAATAGAGATAAGGAGAGGTTGCTACAGTAGTAACAACTTCCAAAACACAAATATAAAACAAAAGTGCTGTAGTAAAATAAACACATGGGTTATCTCCCAAGAAGTGCTTTCTTTATAGCCATTAAGATGGGCTCAGCAGTTTTAATGATGCACTCGCAAGAAATAAGAGTTGAAGCAAAAGAGAGCATCAAGAAGCAAATTCAAAACAAATTTAAGCCTAACCCACTTCCTATGAAAAAGAATCTTGTAAATAAACAAGTCATGTAGGCATAATGCAAGAAGTATAGGAAAACTAGACAAGCGCAACTTCAAAATTTTCAGCATATAGAGAGGTGTTTTAGTAACATGAAAATTTCTACAACCATATTTTCCTCTCTCATAATAACTTTCAGTAGCATCATGAGCAAACTCAACAATATAACTATCACATAAAGCATTCTTATCATGAGTCTCATGCATAAAATAATTACTACTCCCAACATAAGCATAGTCATTCTTATTAATTGTAGTGGGAGCAAATTCAACAAAGTAGCTATCATTATTATTCTCATCATCAAATATAGGAGGCATATTGTAATCATAATTAAACTTATCCTCCATAGTAGGAGGCACCAAAAGACCACTATCATTATAATCATCATAAATGGGAGGCATATCATAATCAACATAAACTTTCTCCTCAATACCCGGAGGGCTAAAGAGATCATTTCATCAAAACCGACCTCCCCAAGCTTAGAATTTTCTATATCATTATCAACAATGGTGTTCAAAGCGTTCATACTAATATTACTACTAGCATGCAAATAAGGTTCCATAGGTTTTTTAATTTTCGCATTAAACCATTCATGTCTTGACTCAGGAAATAGTACAAAAAGCTCACAGATGTTTTCCATTATGCCTTACTAGTGTCTAACAAGAAACAAAAAGATGCAATTGCAGGATCTAAAGGAAATAGCTTTGAGCACTTACAACGGCAACAGAAAAGTACTTAGTTACCTGGGACCGGAGTATGAGTGCCTTTTACCTTTCCTCCCCGGCAACGGCGCCGTAAAAGTGCTTGATGTCTACGGGTGCTTCTATTCTTGTAGACAAGTGTTGGGCCTCCAAGAGCAGAGGTTTGTAGAACAGCAAGCAAGTTTCCCTTAAGTGGATCACCCAAGGTTTATCGAACTCAGTGGAGGAAGAGGTCAAAGATATCCCTCTCAAGCAACCCCGCGATCACAATGCAAGAAGTCTCTTGTGTCCCCAACACACCTAATACACTTGTCAGATGTATAGGTACACTAGTTCGGCGAAGAGATAGTGAAATACAAGTGGTATGAATGAATATGAGCAGTAGTAACGGCGCCAGAAAAGTGCTTGCTGGCGTGCAGTTGATGGTAGTAATATTGTAGGAAGTAAAGATGCAGTAAAACAGTAAACAAGCGATGATTGCAGTATTTGGAAACAAGGCCTAGGGATCATACTTTCACTAGTGGACACTCTCAACATTGATCACATAATAAAACCACTCTACACTCTCTTGTTGGATGATGAACACCACTAATTGCGTAGGGCTACAAGAGCACCTCAATGCCGGAGTTAACAAGCTCCACAACATTCGATGTTCATATTTAAATAACCTTAGAGTGCATGATAGATCATTGCAATTACACCAAGTACTAACATAGCATGCACACCGTCACCATCACACTATGAAGGAGGCATAGATCACATCAATACTATCATAGCAATAGTTAACTTCATAATCTACAAGAGATCACAATCATAACCTACGCCAAGTACTACACGATGCACACACTATCACCATTACACCGTGGAGGAGGAATAGACTACTTTAATAACATCACAAGAGTAGCACATAGACTAATAGTGATACAAAACTCATATGAATCTCAATCATGTAAGGCAGCTCATGAGATCATTGTATTGAAGTACATGGGAGAGAGACTAACCACATAGCTACCGGTACAGCCCTTAGCCTCGATGGAGGACTACTCCCTCCTCATGGGAGATAGCAGCGTTGATGAAGATGGCGGTGGTGTCGATGGAGGAGCCTTCCGGGGGCACTTCCCTGTCCCGGCGGCGTGCCGGAACAGAGACTCCCGTCCCCTGCATCTTGGCTTCGCGATGGCGGAGGCTCTGGAAGGTTTCTCGTACCGTGGCTTTTCCGTATCGAGGTTTTAGGTCAGGGACCTTTAGATAGGCGAAGAGGCGGAGTCGGAGGGCTGACGAGGTGGTGTCACAATAGGGGGGCGCGGCCCAGGCCCTGGCCGCGCCGCCCTATCATCTGGGCCCACCAGGGCTCCCCTCTGGTGGCTCTCGGGTGTTCTGGAAGCTTCGTGGAAAAATAGGATACTGGGCATTGATTTCGTCCGATTCCGAGAATATTTCCTTACTAGGATTTCTAGAACCAAAAACAGCAGAAAACAGCAACTCGCCCTTCAGCATCTCGTCAATAGGTTAGTTCCAGAAAATGCATAATAATGACATTTAATGTGTATAAAACATGTGAGTATCATCATAAAAGTAGCATGGAACATAAGAAATTATAGATACGTTTGGGACATATCACACACCCACCCTTTGTTGCAATCCCCGACCCTGGGTCCTCGTCGGTGCATTTATACCAATTTTGGATAGCCCCCGACCACGACGTCAATTCAGGGCTCTACCATAAATTCCTTCGCCGGTAGATGCAACCCATCATAGACCACATTACCGTGGGGAATTAGAATGGGATCCCCACCCACCGCTTGTCCTTCTCTAGATCAAGTGTCTACCGTAAGCGCATCCGTTGATGAATGAGAGGTGGAAGTAAATTGACTACTCCGTCCCACTCCAGATCTTATGGTTAACACGAGTTTTACGGCACAAGAATCACTGGACGACATTGGTTGTTTAATCCTAGATGGATATAAACCTATTGCAATGGAACCTCCACCATATCAACACATACCATGGTTCCATTGCCCACCACATAGTCATATTCATAGTTATGAAAATAGTACTTTTGCTTTTCATGCAAGAGTGGTAAGTATAGTACTTTGCAAGTAATTTGGTAAAAATACTCAAATGAAATGAGCAAGCGATGAACTTGCCTGAAGACTGCAAAGTGTTGCAGTTGGAAGGTGTGGACTGACCCTTGTCCTATGTTTCTGAAAGATAGCATCATTGTCCGATAAGGGCAATGGTTAAAGAAGCAAATATGCATGCTTTTCAGTTTTAGGGTTTAGTTCCCCCCTTCCCGGTGTTTTATCATTTCATGTCAGAGGTGATTACTAAGAACAATTTCAAGATGACTCCTTAAGAGTAAATTACTACCTTGGAATATTGCCAAGGTGTTTTTAAGTCCAAATGAATTTATGGACTTATTTTATCATTAAAAATGTAATGGTTGATTTTTAATGATAAAGATATTCATTTCTTGTATTTAATTATGACTTCATTTTTACTTGTCTCAAAATTTCTATTTCATACTCCCTCCGGTCCTAAATATAAGCCATATAATTTCTGGCACGGAAATTAAGAAACACATATTTAGAAAAAATTACACCATGTTTGGCTAGGGTTAACCGTAAGTAATTGTCGTGAGCTAATATAGGACTTTGCATAAGATAAGTGAACCTAATCAAATCTCCAAAAATATTGTCCATACAAGTAGGGCAACACAATAAATCTTATATTCTGAAATTTTTCTCAAAAAACTATATGGCTTATATATAGGAACGGAGGGAGTATTTATTATGACAGAGAATTTTATTTCGAGTGGTTTCCATATTTTTATTTATTTATTTAGAGCTATCTTTATTTTCTAAAAATTCTGGAAAGATTCACTTATTTGGCAAATTTTGAAATGGCCAAAATGCCCCTCGGGCCCACCTGTCAGGCAACCCGAGCTGGTTAGGTTGGACCAGCCCGTTGGGCTCAGTCCAACCGACCCAGACGCGCTCGTCGCCTCCTCTACGCCTAACCCTAGCTCTCCCCCGTGGCTCTAGCGATTTGCGGTCGCCGCTGCCGTCGCCGATTTATCCCTGCCGCCTTCGACCATCTCCGGCGACGAGATGGGTCGCGGATGAACCGCCGCTCGACGGCACACCTATCGATCCGCGTCGATCTGGGATTCGTCATCGTCACCGATCGTCCCCAACTCCTGTGCTACACGGCCGCATGGATCCGTGGCGATTCGCCGCCCGCTGGCGCTCCTGGTGCCGTGGCGCCGCCATGAGCCCTGTAGTGGTGGTGATGGGCGTTGCCGTGGCCTGGCTTGGCCCGGCGCCGCCGTGCCCCCGGCGTGTGCCGTCTTGGCCACTGATGTCTACGCACGCTTCTATTCCTGTAGACAGTGTTGGGCCTCCAAGAGCAGAGGTTTGTAGAACAGCAGCAAGTTTCCCTTAAGTGAATCACCCAAGGTTTATCGAACTCGGTGAGGAAGAGGTCAAAGATATCCCTCTCAAGCAACCCCGCAATCACGATACAAGAAGTCTCTTGTGTCCCCAACACACCTAATACACTTGTCGGATGTATAGGTGCACTAGTTCGGCGAAGAGATAGTGAAATACAAGTAGTATGGATGTATATGAGTGGTAATAGCAATCTGAATAAAATATGGCAGCGAGTAAACATGCAAAAGAACAGTAAATAAACGGAGATTCGATGTTTGGAAACAAGGCCTAGGGATCATACTTTCACTAGTGGACACTCTCAACATTGATCACATAATAAAACCACTCTACACTCTCTTGTTGGATGACAAACACCATTAATTGTGTAGGGCTACAAGAGCACCTCAATGCCGGAGTTAACAAGCTCCACAACATTCGATGTTCATATTTAAATAACCTTAGAGTGCAAGATAGACCAACGCAATTATACCGAGTACTAACATAGCATGCACACCGTCAACATCAGCTATGAAAGGGGGAATAGATCACATCAATACTATCATAGTAATAGTTAACTTCATAATCTACAAGAGATCACAATCATAGCTTATACCAAGTACTACATGATGCACACACTGTCAACGTTACATCATGGAGGAGGAATACACTACTTTAATAACATCACTAGAGTAGCACATAGATGATATTCAACTAGATCACAAAGAGAGAGATGAACCACATAGCTATGGTAGAGCCCTCAGCCCCGGGGGAGAACTACTCCCTCCTCATCATAGGAGACAGCGATGGCGATGAAGATGGCGGTGATGTCGATGGAGATGACTCCGGGGGCAATTCCCGGTCCCGGCAGGGTGCCGGAACAGAGACTTCTGTCCCCCGAATTGGAGTTTCGCGATGGCGGCGGCTCTGGAAGGTTTTCTGGTGTTTCGTCAATCCGTGTCGATGTTTTAGGTCAGGGAGCTTTAAATAGGCGAAGAGGCGGAGTCGGAGGGGCCACGGGGCCACCTCACACTAGGGGGGCGCCCCCCCCTTGGGTCGCGCCGCCCACACGTGTGGGGCCCCCAGGGCTCCCCTCTGGTGCCTCTCCGGTGTTTTGGAAGCTTCGTGGAATTATAAGATCGTGGGCGTTGATTTCGTCCGATTCCGAGAATATTTCCTTTCTAGGATTTCTGAAACCAAAAACAACAGAAAACAAAGAACCGGCACTTCGGCATCTCGTTAATAGGTTAGTTCCGGAAAATGCATCAAAACGATATAAAGTGTGAACAAAACATGTAGGTATTTTCATAAAACTAGCATGGAACATCAGAAATTATAGATACGTTTGAGACGTATCAGCCACCATGGCCGCGTTCCTTGACTGCTCGCCTGTAAGTGCCCTTCTTCATCTCTCTCTCATCTGTTCCTCCTCCTTCTTCTAGCTTGAGCTGCGGCTGCTCCTCCTCATGAAGAGGCCATGCCGTGCTGCTGCTACTGCTCTACTGGCTGCTGCTGATGTGCTTGCTGTTGCTGTGTGTATGCTGTTGTGCCTGCTGCTGTTGTGATGTGCTAGCTGTTGTTATTGCTCTACTGGCTGCTGCGTATGCTGCTGTTGCTCCTGTTGTTGCTTCTATTGCTAGGCTATCATGTATATCATATTCTTGACCCCTGGCTTTGATTACAATGAGTAATCCTTGCATTCTGCAAGAACCAGTGCCCCTGGTGTGTTGCTCATCGAGCTGTGATTCATGGTGATGCTCCATTCAACATGATTGTTGGCTAGATAGCTTCATCCCTTGATGGTTTGCTACTGGATATGCTTGATTTGATTATTTATGATGCAGTTGTTGCTTAACTGTGGCCATTTCCTATAATTGGTTCATGTATTGGTGCTAGGCTTGAATCTAGCATCCCTCAGCATGCTCTAGCATGCACTATCAAGCCCTGGTGATCATATAATCACCAGTTGCTTGATGATTGGCTTCTGATCCATGATCTATGCCTCACTGGGACTCCTCCTTGTGTCTGTGTGGTGCTCAAATCTGTGCTGATGATTGCTTGTACTTGCTCAAGCATCTGCTGATGCTTGAAGTGATCCATTGGATCATATGCAGGTTCCGGTGCATGGTTTAATTCTGTATTTCATTTATTTGTGTAATCTTGATTTATTGTATGGATAAATGATGTGAACTACTTCGCAGTGATGATCTTACATGCATATGTGCAATATCTGGATGGAAACCAACATGTGTTGGCACCTCCTGTGATGCTTGAACGCCTTTGAGTGATGATATGATGCTCTGGTTGGCTTTTATGGATGGCTGGGCAGTTGTTGTGACCCTAGCAGTGCATGACTTGCTAGTTATGGTTGCTCCTACCCCTTCTGTATATTTTTGTGCAATATTACTGGCAGACATTCATGTGCTTCCAGTATAATTGATGTTGAAATGAAAATAGAGATATATTTGTCTATAATCTGATGGTTTAGCTAGCTGTGTGGTGCTAGGTGAGGCTGGTTGGGTTAGTAAGGGATCAAATCTTTCCTGGATTACTTTGGTTAACTCCATGACAATTATGTTGGCTTAACCAATGTTCCCTTGGATGATTTCCTACTAGCTTTTCCCTTATTTTACTTGCACCAAATGGCTATGTGCCAAATGATGATATAAACAGGGTAACTTCACCCTATGGCTTGTGTGGCTTATGCATATGCTTGATTATTATGAGCAAAACAAAGCTTTCTCATGATTCTCGGGTTATACCTCACTCCAGCTCCTACACAAAGGTGTTGGTGTAGAGGATTTGCTTCTGAATGGTTTGTTTGCTTGCCCTGCTCCTCATGCCTAGCTTGTGCTTGATCTACTCCATGGTGTCTTGATCAACAGTGAGCAGTTCTTGGTGGAACTGTTTCTGGATGGTTTGCTGGTTATGTGTTCTTCCTGTTCTTGTGTTCTTGCCCTAGTGAAGCTTCTGTCGATGAGCTGCTAGGGTTTTCTGGTGAAAAGCTTTTATACTCTTCCTCTCTTCACTCCTTTGGTCGACAGCAAACCTGGTCACTTTGGTGACCCTCCCCTGGCCTGTGTGTGTTGTTGAGCATGCAGCAGGCCTTGTGAGCTGCATGTGAGCTCCCTGGTTGGAACTTGAGCTTTTGATGGATCAGCTCGGCAGGTTTTTGGTATTATCCACCAAATTTCCATTTCTTCCCTAACCTGCCAAGTGGCATTGCCACTTGGCATAATCTATGTGTTTGTCTTTGTTGTTTCTCTATGCAGGGTTTAAGAAGATGATCAAGAAGATCTTCAACAATTATTGATCAAGAATTCTTGAATAATTAGCTAGCTTGGCCATATATCATTATTTGTACTTTTCATTTTTCTTTTTCTTTTTATTCAATTTCTGTAATGTGTTGTAAAATTATAATTCATATGGATATTGTAAATGACATTGTATTCTGTTTGATAATCAATAAAGCTCAAGGTTTTCTCTAATGATCTTTAATTATATATTCTTTTGTTTATTCTTATTTATTCAATTTTTTATTGAATTATCCATATTTGAATTATAAATACATAATTAATGTTTGAATTTGAAATTCAAACATTTCTTGTTTGAATTCAATCATGCAACTTAAGTTGAGAAAGAAGTTGTCCCCCTCTCTTCTCGAAAACCCTAAGTGTTGACTAATAGGTTCAAGTTTATCACACTCTCGAAACCCTAATCCTGAATGGTGTCGAGAGAGAAACTTGTCCCCCTTTGATGCAGTTTTTTTTAATAAAAGCGCGAAATTTCCCCAGATTTTACGATGCCACATCCCTTTCTAAATTCTACCCCTCGATTATCTCTAAACCTGGGATATTACAAGAAGGCATTAGAAATAAGTCATACAATGCATTATCTCTTACAGCCATCTCTAGCAATTAATATGAATAATTAAATGTTGGTAAGAAATTTGTTGTCGGAGGAAGACATATGTGATACAATGGAGAAAATAGTCTTCCCTTATTTCCTAAGAGATGATCCCTTAGCTAAGGAAAGACAATCTTCTCTCTCTCATTCTCTCTCCTTCAAGTAAGCAAAAATCGGATGTGGCAACTCTAAGAGAAGGCTGACATCACCCCATTGTACATGCTCTTATGGGTGAACGGTTACGTCAGCTTGTATCATTTTGGAGTTAGAGTTAGCCTAGTTCCATCCTTCAGTTGTGACACGGCTTAGAAGCTTAGTACATCGCATCCTCTTCATTCTTAGCGAGTGGCGGTGTAAGGCTTGTCCTTGCCGGTTAGCTATAGTGGGTAGTGACGTAGTGATGTTAATCATGTAGCTTGTGTTTGTATCATGGTGCTCATGTAGCATTGTGTTTGTATCGTGGTGCTCTTTGACGTTGTACCGGCTTTGTCTTGATCTCTTCTTCTCTAATATTGATACACCTTCTAGGGCGTTTTGCAGGCTGAATGTATTTGGTATCTTTGTGATATTAATATATTTGTATCGAAGAACCTTCTAAGGTGTATTCTCGAGAAATAAAAAGTCAAAACTGCAGCACGACTCTCCAACACCAGCAGCTGAATCCGATTTTTAATCTAAGAGCATCTGCAGCTGCGTCCCCTAAGGGATTTGGGCCTGCTCTCAGTTGCGCGCCCTAAATCCCTTTTCCATCCGGCGTAGCTCAAAACGGTGTCTGGTGCCCCGAGCACATCCCCGCTACACAGGGGACGTAGTGGATACGATGGGCGAAACCAAAAGTCCCATCGCGAGTGGCGGGCCAGACTTGTCAGCGACGCAGGTGCATGCACGCGGGTTTAACCCGTCACCTACCTCTACTCAAGCGGTGTAATGCTCGTGTAGCATTCCCTGCAATCCGCCCAGTCTGCCCAGGCGGCGCAGCAAAGCGTCGCACATGGCCACTTGGCCATCCGCGTCGGCGTTTTTGCGATCAATCGCTCCCAACCTCTTTGTCTGCCACTGCTTGGCGATTCCACACCATTCACACCGCTCCCACACACCTCAGTCATGTCTAGCAGCCGCTGGAACATAATCACAAACAAACAGATTCAAACGCGGCATCCTCAGAGGCATGGGCACTGTACGGGGCGCTCTACCCTGTGCCGCTGGATATGTGCCTGCCGAGTAGCGGTGGCTAGGAGATGGCCATCAACGGGATCGGCGCCCCCCAACCACGGGGACTGATCGGTGGCACGACGAGATCAGGGCTCAGCGGTGCCGCCTGAACCCAGAGGAGCGTGTGGATCCCACCTGGGCCGCCAGCGACAACGATGCCTAGTGGGTCGATTTCTTCGCCGTGCACCGTGACAAAGAGTGTGCGGCGTCGATGGTCTGATTGGGTCGCTCACTTCCTGGAACAAGGACGGGCACACCCTTTTTCTTGGGTGTGCCATGGCGCACCCTCTCCTCCGTCCTTGACGGCATCCGCAACAGCGTCCCGGGGCTGGAGATGCCGCCATCACTAACGCGCTCGCTTCTGAGGGGGACGAACTCACATTCGTCCTCCTCCCATTCTTCATCATCAGGGTCGGCGCACTCGACTCCGTCGTCCTCCTCCTACCGCGTCTCCCCCTACCCATTGACAAAGCACGAGGTGAAGGAGGAGTACGAGACGCCGACACCCCAGCGCAGACGTGGCAGCGGCGGTGGAATACCGATCCGCGAGCCAGTGCCCCAGCAGTGAGCCACCCGTGGTAGCGCCACTCTCCTTGTAACGAAGCCGGAGGTGGAGAAGGAAGAAGATGATGTCAGAGCTCCTCCGCGAACAACACCTCGTCGCAAGCAGTGATGACCCGAGGACACGCCGGGATTCAACACCGCATTCATGTCGTCCCTGAATGACCACTCCGTCTGGGAGGGAACATCGAGAACGTGATCGCCATGTCCATCCAAGAGAGCGGCGGGCCACTCGTTGACGTCACGTGCGACAATGCTGATGCTAGGTCCAGCGGCGCGATGAAGGACGAGCCCGACGACCCGCGCGGAAGCAAGACATCGTGCACAACGAGGACTACAACTTCTTCCATTATTACGATCGCTCTGACTGCACTAGGCGCCATTAGTTTATTTAGTGAATTCCACTTTTTACTCTATAGTTACGCATTTGTGATACATATTACCCCATTTAGTGCAACTTTTATAAAAATATCTCGTCTAGGAGTTTTTAAACATGGTTTTACCCCAATTTAGCATTTTGTTCGTTTTTGTTAGATAGAACCGACGTAAAAAGTGTCACAACTGCGGAATTACAAAGTAAAAAGTGAAATCCACTCTAGTTTATTTATATTTGAATTTGGACATGTTTCATTCACCAGGCAGCGGCGGCCCCAAACGTTTGGATCAGAGCGTTAATAACCGGTCACGGGGAGTCGGGGACACGGTTTGGAGTAGGGTGCGTTTTTCGCGGATCCACCGTCGAGAAAGACAATCCAACTCCAACTTGAAGTTCTCAATTTTTCCTTCGGTACGGGACTTCTCGTCCGAGTCGAATTCTACTCCCTCTTGTTTTCAGCGCCATCACCTGGCCTATATAAGGAGGCACCATGTCCGCAGACCGAGCAAAGCCTGCTCTCAAGTTCTCTCGCGCTCGCAATGCTCATCGCCACATCGGCGTTGCAAGTCCGTCCGTTCGTGCAAGCAGACCTAGCAGACATGGCCGCCGCGAACGAGCACGGCAAGCTGGTCCCGTTCGCCGAGATTCCGGCTGAAGACTCGTGGGACTACTCGTCGGAGGAGGAAGACGACGAGAGCGGCAGCGACATGGAGTTCGGGGAGTTCGACCTGAGCGGCGCCCGGAACCTGCAGGACCAGCAGACCGTCGCTGGATACGAGGATGACGACGACGACGATGACGAGTGCGGCGCCCAGTTCTCGGTGCGCCCGTACCGCGGCGGCGCGCTCGCGTTTGAGATGGGAAACTTGCAGCTGTCGGGTTTCGAGGCGCGCTCCGACGGCCCCGAGCTCACCGACCAGCACGAGCTGACATCGTACGACATGCGACACCTCGTGCTCCTGGCGCTGGAGGGAGGCGGGAGCATGGAGCACGACGAGGCCTACCAGCGCGCCCTGGCCGGCGGCACGCCGGTGTCGCGTGCCTCGCGCGCCGCCATGGTTGGCCAGGCGCTGCAGTCCACGAACCACCAGCAGCAGCAGCGGTCGAAGTCGCCAAGCAAGATCTTTCCGATGCGAACTGGATACTGATGCGCGTCGGATTGAAACGCGAGCGCAACGAAGCAAAGCTCTCAAGAATTGGCGCAGTGAATCAGGAAATTCAAGTTTGCCAGGAGCTGCAATGTAACCTTGAACTTGTAGCCCCTCATCCTTTAATGTTACTTTTCAGTGTAATTGTTCGTCTAGTTTTGTTCAGATCAAATCGTATGTCACTCCAATCTGATTGTGTAGCTACTGAAGCTCAATTCATATTCCATTTGTAGAAAATTCGAGCAGCATCTTATACAAAGGCTCAAATAAAACAGATTCAATATTACACGTGTATTGCATCAGCTGTTCAAAACTAGTCATATTTTCATATGCTATGGCGTAGCAAAAATTTGTTCAGGTACAGCAAGGCAAGATATACAATTTATGCAAGACAACATCACCATGTTGAGTATCCCTAGAGGAAAACTTTGCGACCAGGAAACTGGCATGTTTAAATACTGTTTTCTAATACAAAAAACAACAAATACAATTCACACTAACTTCCACGAAACAATGGCCCATCAAAGACCTCTGGTAGGTGATCAATTTTGGAGGAACAACTATAGCGTTGAGTTCCACGTCACTTGATAAGAGGCTCCATAGCTTCAAAGAATAGGGGCACAAACTCCTTGTTAGGAGTTTTGACTGCACACTTTGCGCCAGGAACACCAACTGCAGCAGTAAGCTCTATCAGGAACGGAATTCCACGTGGAATCTTCGCGGACAAATACAGCACATCCATGTTTGCATTTTTCCGCTTGGCAATAAAGAACACATTTGATGCTGCAAGGTTCTCGATGGTAGCATCTATGCTGTTGATGACAGAGTTGGGGTATTCTTTTGAAAATTCGTTGTCATCAGGCAAAGATTTCCATGCCTGCCATAAGATAAAAACAAATTTAGACTACAGGTAAACAAAGATGGAAGGACAGAAGCCACAGCAGTTCTAACAGTTTCCAACAAACTGGTAGAGCCAACAGTCCAAAACCAAACAGCAAGTGAACCAAATCAACTAGTAATGCAAAAACAAGCAAGATTTAGATCTTACTTCAAGAAAACTTGTTCTCTCCATTTTGCCATCTTCACCAAAGAAGACATGCAGTGAGCCTTTGTCACTGAAATACCACACTGGTTGCTGATTATTTTTCACCGCAACCTGCAGTAGCGAGTTTGGTGCCCCAGGAGAGACATTCTGGGAAAAAACCATAGGAAGTAGTGTCCTGGCTGATGCCCCAGGTTGCAATGGAGTAACCTTGTTCATCAAAGGACACCAAGTTCAGTATAGGAAACCGAAATTTAGGAAGAAAAAAAAAAGCTTATAAAATATACACATCGTTGCACCTGAAGTGGTCCACCAGCTGCAAGACCAAATGTATTCTTGTTAAACTGGATCATAAATCCATCCAATACACTCTGGGTGCCATTCTCAAAAGATATATCATAGAATATCTGGCCATCGCGCCGCACTAGTTGTGCGCTAATCTGGAGTCCTTGGCCAGTGGTAGAAGGTAATACAACAGGTAGTGGAGGTCTGCAAGGGATAAAAAACAAGAATAATCAAACTAGTCAAAAACTAGCTCAAGATGTCAAACTAAACTTCGAGCAAAAACTGTAAAGGTTTTGCTGACCCTGAAAGCGCCGTAGGCTCGTCAACAGGAACCAGGGCATTATCCAAACCCATTAAATCACCTAGGAGATCTGGGATCGGAGCAGGAGCAGCTGGCTGCTTCACCGGCACATTCGATGAAGTGCCAGTACTAGAGGAAGGTGATGCCCCATCAACTCCCTGAGACGGCGACTCTGAATACCCTGCTTCTCCAGCATCAGCAAACTCCTCATCATCTGCCCTAGGAGCTGCCTTAACACGGCTGATGAATGCTTCTGGAGGCTTGTGATAAACTGAGGATAGAGTAGAAATGTTTGCTAGTAACTCATCAAGAAGTGAAGAGTCAAGCTGGTTAGAGTCATCACTGATCACAGGCTTCTCTGCGAGAACAACATCTTTGGCTGCCTGTTGAAAGCCACACATAATTCAGAGGCCGCAAGGATACCTTAACAAAACACGGGCTAAAAGGTGTAAACTGTAAACATGCAATACCTCTGGATCAGTAGAAAGAAGGCGCCAGTATATGTAAGCTCGATCGCGCAAATCAGGATTGTCTGTTTCAACTGTTGCATTATTGAGAACAGCCTATAAAAAGTTGCCGATTAGGTAAAAACTTGTGACACGCAAAGCATTTAAACATAATCTATTACAGGGGCAGAACATCCATTCTATTGGAATAAGCGAACTGCTCCTTTGCATACATTGATCATTCGGCTAAAGGAAATGCAAACATAGTTTACCCTTGTGAACCAAACGTTCTCTCTCTCTCACCAGAATTGGCTATTCTAACCATTACTGTTGCGGCGAAAATCAACACTATGCTCAGAGCTGTAAAGATTTCAATGGGCCTCGTTTCAACAGACAAATAAGGAAATATTCAAAGGCTCCTTATACACCATGCCAAAAGTTAAGTCTTTACTGAGCAATCTCGAAGCATATCTATCATCTGCGCAAGTAAAGAAGGGAACTGACTACAGCAACCTGAATCATCTGCTGGGGCCCCTCGGTTGGCTTCTTAAGAAACAATTTGACAGTTGCTGTTAGCAACTGCAGTTGCACTAATGCTGGTTCTTCTGGAAATGATTCCAAGAAGCTCTCAAGGAGTTCGTCAGCATTGTCAATTCTTTCAGCATATTCTCCAATTATCCAAATCATTGATGCCTGGAGGAAAAAAGAGCATTTAAGAGAACAAAACATGCAAGAAATTACAAAGAAAGATTTAAGAGAACAAAACATGCAAGAAATTACAAAGAAAGATTTAAGAGAAAAAAACATGCAAGAAATTACAAAGGTTGTTCATAGACTAATACCTTAGCCTCTGGTTCATCTAGATTGTCCAAACTTTCGCAAAGTGTTGCAATGATAGACTCATACCTGCATATTCGGCAAGAAAAGGATTACTTCTTTATAAAAAAATGTTGATCACAAAAGAAGAGCTCTGATAGTTCCATAGTTGACAAAAAATTGGGGGGTTACAGGCAAAGGCACTTACGTGTTAGGGTAGCGTCTAAAGATATCCTTGATAACAATGATGGCTTCCTGTACAACATAATTAACCTTTATCTTAATCAGCTCTAGCAAAACACTGATGCACCTTTCAGCAGCTCTGTCCAATTTAATTGCACATCTTCCAATAGCACGGACAGCTTTCCTGACAAAATCAACGTCCACCTCTGTGGCATACTCCTTAAACTCCAATAGTACCTACAAAGAGCTATGTTAGCTTATGGATCCAAATCCATAGAAAACAGATCATCTAGTACCAACATCTGAAAGGAGCAAGATGCTCAATAAATTGAACCTTCGACCTTTGTTTCTGCGATGTTTTATTTCCACTATTTGTACTTTTGTTATGTACCAACATCTGAAAGGAGCAAGATGCTCAATAAATTGAACCTTCGACCTTTGTTTCTGCGATGTTTTATTTACACTATTTGTACTTTTGTTATGTATGAGATAAAATTCTTCGAATCAATATTAAGGAGTACACAAGAACAGAAGATTAAGTACCTGATCAATATTCCGATCTGAGGCAAGCTTTATCATAATCTCCAACTTTTCCATCTTGACATAAATTGGGTCATTGTACTTGCAAAAGAAGACCTATTTCCAGACATACTATTGAGTTACCGGACACGCTATGCCATGATTAACGACTAACAATAACTCGAAGAGAAACAAATGCATCACCTTAATTTCATGTGCGAGTATTGTAGGTCTTTTTTGAACAATCAGATTGATGTTCCTCAGTGCTACATACTGAATCTCGGGCTCTGCCGACAGGAGTGTAACAAGAGGCGGTGCCATTTTCTTGCAGAGATTCCGGACAACATCTGTGCTAGTAATGAGCTCCATTTGTAGAAGGATTATCTATGTGGAAGAGATAACACAGAAGTTAAACCTTACTAAAAGAAACAGGACATTTGTTGAAAGAAAAAAAAACAGCAACTGCTGTTGCCTTGAATAGTAGCTTAAACCGCTTTCCAAACTACTTTGATGGAGATGTATCACAGTCCTATTCAACTAAAAGGTCAAGAAACATTTAAAAAAATCGATGTTAGAGTCCATTGGTTCCTACGATTCATGATAATATCATTTGAAGATGAAAGGAACTTGTAACCTAATTAAAAGAGCACAAATGTACGTATTATTGGGTCCTGGAAAACAAGTTTTTCCTACCATGCTACCGTGCACCGAGGGCTGGCAGCACCTCTATTCACTATTCAGGCCTGACAGGTCAATACAACCTCACATTGCGCTGTTCAAATCTATGGTTACTGAACATGTTATGTCCATGAATATAGGATTAGATAACATTCAAATAAATATGAAATATTGTTTAAATAAGAAGGATAGCTATTTAAATAGGAAATAGATAAGATTAGATCTAGATAGAGATCAAATCCATCTCCTCTGCACAGTGGCAGAGCATGGCAGGAAGGGCCAATGTGCATGATAATTCAAGGCCACAACTGAAGTATCAGCCAATGTAGCAGTTTGAGTCTAGCATGCAGCAGAAATGCAGAGAATTGGTGGCCTAAATACCCTGATAATTTAGTTTCGAAAGACCTCCAAGACGCAATGCCCCTGCCTCTGCATTACTTAGGGGTCAACTAGTTCCTCATACATATTTGACAGCATATGTACCAATTATGAAGCAAGCAATTAGGCGGCAGTTTATCAATCTCTCCTCCCTCATTCGTCGTCTCTAACCAATGTTCTACTCCACAATCCCCTATGTTGTGCTGTCCGGCTGTCCTCACTGTGTAATTATCCCATAAAGCACCCAAGGATGCATACAGAATTCCATATCCACAAACTGCATGCAGCACTTTCAAAGACCTTACTATGCTCTTGTACATGTGAATCAGGTTAAGTACCTTGACAGCAGAAAGGACAACTGCACAATTCGCATGTTGGAGACGAGGTGTAACTCGTTCCACTATATTTTCTGCATCCCTGGCATCAGTTGCTTTGTACCTTGACAGAGAATCAAGAATGAAAACTTGTCCCCACCTGCAAAAATTATCAAATATGTTAAGCCGCTTACATTAAAAAAAGCAGAATTTCAGATCAATACAGCAAGAACTGCATCATACTCTGTGCATTCATTCAGAGCAGTCAGAAGCTTCGTCAACGTATGGCTGGTGATCTCAAAGATTGGGCGAGCACTGCTCTCTTGAATCTCTGCCAGCGCAGCAACAGCATTTGCAACTACCATCGGATTATTGTCAGAAATTAAGTCCTTCAGGGCCTCTAGAAAGCCTCTGTCCTCCACTAGCTCAGCATTTATATCATACAGCTTAGCAACACAGATAGCTGCTGTCTTCCGCACATATGGATCATCATCCTGTGGAAAATTCAAGACACGATTATAGAATTTACACAAGGGAAGAGCCTTTTTTTGGAAAATATTGTACAGGCAATGATAAACACCTTGAGGCATCTTTGAAGAGGATCGCACAGATACTCTGTGATTTTGTCTACCCTGATGCAACCCATTGTCCTCACAGCTAAAGCACGAATCAGTGGATTTGGATCTTGTGAATCCTGCAAAAAATTGGGTTAACAATCTTCATATTACCTGCTTGTTCTACGTCATATGTTTCATGATGTCACAGCTTCATTTATTTATTTATTTATTTGCATAGATGTTTATTTCTAGTATGGCTATAATTTCTTACCTTAACAAATGTGTTCACAGCAAGTATGGCTAGGTCCGGTTGACTTTTAGCATAGTTGATGAGATATAAATATACTAGTTTCTTCAGCTCCAAGTTCTCCGTCTGCATGCAGTTCACAACATCTGTAAACAATGATGAGACATCTTTTCCAACAGTCATCGCCGCAATGACTTTCTTGACAGCATCTTTTCTCTTATCCTGCAAACCATGTTTCCAACAGTACATCAGATCCGAGAAATTGCAGAAATGCAGTTTACTGTACTGAATAAGCCAAGGCAAACATATATAATTCTACATTTATTTCTGCATAAAAATTATGGGATCTATGGCTGATGATTGATTGACAACAGTATATAGTCCAACCAGCCTTGCTACATGGCCTACCGTATCAGTCAGCTGTTTTCACGTTAAAGACTGGAAATGTACATTGTATAATTTTAACACAAGACAAAAAAAAATGTATGCTTTCAAAAGTTCCAAAATGTTCACTAATATTGCATTTGAACACACATTTTACATAAAACATGCACCAATGCAAAATGTAGCAAAAGATGGAAACAGTGTTTGCGTAAAGTGGGGTAGAGATACGCATCTCAGATTCACCCGGCCACCAAAACAAAACGGTGTATGTCTTGTTGGCAAAACGTGGAAAAAATGATGCCCAAACATTCCTCCTTGCTGTTATAACTATCTTGCACAAACCACGTGCAAAAACCACACATATACGTATAGATAAAGGATGCACTTTTTATCAGCAACAAGGTCCCATTTCTACGTCTACAGCAATGCATATTTTGAGCCATGGAGGTAAGCAATTGCACAAAGCATGGTGAACTAGAAATAGAGGAGTCACTCAGTTCAAATTAATCCCGCTTTCACTCAAAGCCTGGAGACGGATCACAACTCAGTCCATTCATCTATCTAGCTCCAAGACAATTCAAACCCAAATCCGTCCGATCAATTCTAACCCGGTCCTGCACTGAATTCGAAAATTTTAAGCTCATTCGTTGCAGACGTGGCACCTAGATCTTCACTCTCTGCCCGAAAACCAATCCCCCTAACAGAACCTAATCCCAACGAAAAGGCGCAGATCTCGAGCCGCCCGCGCGTGGGCACCCAACACCGCCGGCCAGATCTGGATCCAGGCCAACCAGTCCCAGGCACGGCAAGTTTACACAGGGAGATAGGACGGGGGGAGACGGCGAGGTGAGGAGGGTGACCTTGTATTGGGAGTTGAGCTCCTCCTTGAGCTCGGGAATCTCCCCCTTTTTGGTGGTGGAGAAGTACTTGGAGTCGTGCCCGCTCATCTTGCCCCGGCGAGGCTGCCGGCACCGGCCAACGCACACCGGTCGCCGCCTCCGGCCGCGGAGGCGGGGTGGACGTGGGATCTGGCGCGCGGTGGCGGTCGGTGGCCTGCGTGCGCGATGATATTGGACTCGGCGATGAGCCAGGCAGTTGTGGGTGCGTGCGAAAGTTATGGAGATCCGGAGGGAGACGACGACGACGGTGGAGATCTCATCGCCCCTTCCCAAGTCATTCTATGTTTTCTTTTTTTACAAATTCATTCTAGATTTTCTACTTTTCATTGTGTTATATGCCTCTCATGTTTGTAGTCACTTTAGTTCAAAGAAAATAAGTTTGTAGTCTATTTTCTACAAGACTACGAATCTGTCTACATACAAAATCACACAAAGGAGTAGTACATTTTAGGCTTATTTGTTTGCCACTATTTTGGCCACCTGGACCATCATGGTAACCCCGCGGATTCACGATTTACTGATCTAAGTGTAGAATATGTATATGCATCTTGCTCATAATAATTTTTTCCTAACCATAACAGAAGGCAATCGGGTTGCATGCAGTTTGCGTTTTGGCTAAATATTGGTCATTTGGTTACATTATCGAAGTGAAATGGATATATACCGATGGTTTCTCACCTCTAATCTACTAATACAGTGCAATAGTTCATCAATAATGGTTTAGACGAACTAGAACCCCAGGACGAGCGTGAGGCCCATGTCGTCGAAGCCGAGAACGTGGTCTGGGCACACATTATTGCGGCTCGTATTTCTGCTTCACATATGTCATATGTGAGGATCTACTCCCACTCACAGACGAATTCTCGATATTCTGGTATGGTTCGATATAAAGTTGCACGGGATCGCGAAGAGAGGGAGAAGGATGAGGGGATTTCACCTCGTGATTACAATTGTCTTTCACGATGTCTAATCTTGTACTCGTTCACCTCTTTATCATGTTGGGTCGTCTCAGTGCGTTGGGTTGTCGCGGGCCTTGGCTTCAACGCCATGGATCCTCTGTCGCTCAATCGTTCTCCTTGCCACCTTGATGGCATCGGTTAGGAGAGGTGTCGTGACATTACCCTCCCCTTCAGTACCGGCCTGCCCCCAAGCCGAAGCATCGGGAAAGTTGTTGACCATGGCGTGGAGAGGCTCCCACGACATGCAGTTGACTGGTAGTCCCTCCCAACGAAAAAATTTGTGATGTCCTCTTGCGCCCCTCCAGTATCTCGGTAGGTTGCGCTTTGGCCAGCACACGCATGAACGAGAGTGGTAGCGATGAACTCATCTTGTTAGTTGGCTTGACCGCCTTCTTCAGCTGGGAGACATTCACTACATGATGTATGCGTGTCGTAGGGGGAAGCTGGAGTTTGTAGACCACCTGGCCAATTCATTGCATCACAAAGTACGACCCGGAGAACTTGAAACCAGACTTTTGAGAGGAACAAGCCGCCATCGATGTCTAAACATAGGGCTGGAGCCTGAGGTAGACATGGTCACCCAATGCAAATTCTCTCTCGCTGCGATTTTTATCAACTTGCGAGTTAATGAGTTGTTTTTGTGCTCTATACAGATGTTGTTTGATGACATGCAACATTGTTGCACGTTCTTGGAGCCATTTTTCCACATCAGTGTGCCTTGGTAGTGACTCTAGTTGTACTGCCATGGGGCGGGTCTAGCTTGTGGCCATACAAGTCCTCAAAAGGTGATGGTCCCAATGTTGAATGGAAAGTTGTCTTTTACTAGTACTTTGCCTGAGGCCGCCGTTTGGACCATTGCTCATGTTTGGAGTGGACAAGACACCGAAGATATGTTTTCAGTCATTGGTTCAAGGGTTTGATTTGACCGTCAATTTGAGGGTGGTACGAAGAACCCAAGTTCAGAGTAGTGTCTGCTAGACGGAACAACTGTTGCCAGAAGGTGCTGTTGAAAGTTTTGTCCCTTCTCACTCGAAAAATTCCATGATTTTTGTACATGTTGTCCATAAACACATGTGCAATTGAAGCTGTGGTGAAAGGGTGCTTGATCGGTATGAAGTGGACAAACTTGGTGAATTTGTCAATCACCATCAAAATTGTATTTGTTTGGCTTTGGCAAGCCTTCAAAGAAGTCAAGGCTGATAGTGTGCCATGCATGCTGACCGTGGAATTTGTAGTGGGTGTAGGCGTCGAGGAAACTTGATGTGATCGCTTTTCATCTAGTGACAGACGGTACAAGCCGCAACATGATTGACCACATTGATACGTCCAATTTGCATCACTATTTTATATCATAATTTGCTATTATTCATTGATATATTTCATATTGGGACACAATACTTATGTTATTTCATCTATTTTGCATGTTTCATGATTATTTGGAGATCGAGCACCGGAGCCGGGATTCCGCTTGAAAAAGCACCGTCGGGATGCAATATTTCGGAAGATCAACTCGTGGAAGGAAGTTTTACGGAAAATCCTATTTTTCCGGATGACGGAGGAAACCAGAAGGGGGAGCCAGCTGGACCCAGGGTGGGCCCACACCATAGGGTGGCGCGGCCCATGGCCTGGCCGCGCCACCATGTGGTGTGGAGCCCTCTCGGCCTCTCTCGCCTCCTTTTCTTCGCGAAACCCTTCGTCCCGAAGACCTAAGCCACAGAGGAATCCACACGAAGGGTTACAGCCGCCTCTGCGGGGCGGAGAACACCGAGAGAAAAGAGCTCTCCGGCGGGCAGGAATCCACCGGGGAAATTCCCTCCCGGAGGGGGAAATCGACGCCATCGTCACCGCCATCGAGCTGGACATCATCTCCATTCACCATCATCATCATCTCCACCATCATCACCGCCATCTCCACCGCTGGACATCGTCACCGCTGTAGCAATTTGGGTTTGATCTTGATTGTTTGATAGGGGAAACTCTCCCGATACTGATTTCTACTTGTTGTTTATGCTATTGAGTGAAACCATTGAACCAAGGTCTATATTCAGATTGTTATTCATCATCATATCACCTCTGATCATGTTCCATATGATGTCTCGTGAGTAGTTCGTTTAGTTCTTGAGGACATGGGTGAAGTCTAATTGTTAGTAGTGAACTATGGTTGAGTAGTATTCAATGTTATGATATTTAAGTTGTGGTGTTATTCTTCTAGTGGTGTCGTGTGAACGTCGACTACACGACACTTCACCATTTATGGGCCTAGGGGAATGCATCTTGTACTCGTTTGCCAATTGCGTGGTTGCCGGAGTGACAGAAACCTAAACCCCCGTTGATATATCGATGCAGGAGGGATCGCAGGATCTCAGAGTTTAAGGCTGTGGTTAGATTTATCTTAATTACTTTCTTGTAGTTCCGGATGCTTGCAAGGGGTATAATCACAAGTATGTATTAGTCCTAGGAAGGGCGGTACATTAGCATAGGTTCACCCACACAACACTTATCAAAACATTGAAGATTAATCAACTGTATGTAGCGAAAGCACTAGACTAAAATCCCGTGTGTCCTCGAGAACGTTTGGTCATTATAAGTAAACAAACCGGCTTGTCCTTTGTGCTAAAAAGGATTGGGCCACTCGCTGCAATTATTTCTCTCGCATTTTACTTACTCGTACTTTATTCATCTCGTTACATCAAACCCCCCGAATACTTGTTTGTGAGCATTTACAGTGAATCCTTCATCAAAACTGTCTGTCAACACCTTCTGCTCCTCGTTGGGATCGGCATTCTTACTTATCGAAGATACTACGATACACCCCCTATACTTGTGGGTCATCAAGACTATTTTCCGGCGCCGTTGCCGGGGAGTGAAGCGCTATTGGTAAGCGGAATTGGTAAGGAAAACCTTTACTTGTTTGTGCTGATTTTATTTCTGCTCGTCGCTATAAGTCATTATGGAGAGATCTTCTCTTCAATTTCTATTTGGGAAATCTACTACTACTGCAACGGTAGTGGATGAGGCGCCGAGTGAGGAAGTAATACCATATAAAATACCTACGAAAATTATTGAACATGTTATGGATAACCGCTATGACAGGGGATGGAACTCGTCCATCCCGGTGATCATTTACTTGTTTTTGCATGAATTATGCGGGTTATTCAAATGTGCAGGTATTGCTATGAATGAAGTTAGGAAGAAACTATTCTCTATATCGCTGTCCGGTAAAGCGGCGCATTGGTATAAATTGCTCGAAGAATGGTGATTCTCTTGATTGGGAGGACATTGTGCCTTTATTTTATTCCAAATTTTATCCTCCAAGTGAAATTCACAAAGATCGGAACCGCATATATAATTTCTGGCCTCATGATGGAGAGAGTATTGCCCAAGCTTGGGGGAGATTGAAGTCTTTAATGCTCAAATGCCCCATTCATGAGCTTCCTGGTAATGTTATTATTGATAATTTCTATGCAAGACTTTCTTTTCAAGACAAGACCTTGCTGGATACTTCTTGTTCTGGATCATTTACGCGCAATAAAGAAGAGTTTAAAAGGGACATTCTTGATCGGATCCAAGAAAATACTGAAGGTTGGGAGAACGACAAAGATAGAGAATCAGGTATAATTTATGATTATAAATGCATTGAAGCTTTTATGGATACCGATACATTTCGTAATATGAGTGCTACATATGGTCTTGATTCTCAAGTTGCTGCAAACCTTTATAAAGCTTTTGCCTCTCATTATGAATTGCCTAAGAAGAATTTTGATAAGTATCATGAACCGTATAAAGATAAAATTGATTCATCCATTAATAAATGTGTTGTAGTTGAAACTGCTGATCGCGTTATTCCTGAAGCTTATATTGAAAAAACTCCTTTTCCTGCTAAAATGAAAGAGTACTCTGTTATAAATAGTGCGGTTCATAAAAGTGAAAAGAAACCTAGAGAACCTGAAGAACAAATAAAAGTTGAACCTCGTCGTTGCAATTGTTAAAGATCTTGTGACTGAAAATGTAGAGGATGGTCATATTATTTTCTCGTGAAGATGCTTCTAATATTATTTCACATCCTAATAAACCCAAACAAGCTAGTGTTCCTATGCTATCTCGTTAGAATTGGTGATCATTGCTATTATGGTTTATGTGATATTGGTGCAAGTGTTAGTGCTATACCTTATGAGCTTTACACGGAGATTATGCACGAAATTGATTCTTGTGAACTTGAAGATATTGATGTGGTTATTCAGCTGGCTAATAGAGAAACTATTTCTCCAATTGGTATTTTTCGAGATGTGGAAGTTCTATGTGGTAAGATTAAATATCCTGCTGACTTTTTGGTACTTGGTTCCGCTGCTAGTGATTATTGTCCTATCATTTTTGGTAGACCTTTTCTAAATACTTGTGGAGCTATTATAGATTGCAAGAAAGAGAAAATTTTGACTAAATTTGCTGGTGAATCTTATGAGTTTAACTTTTCCAAATTTACTAAAACTCCTTATAAAGCTGATTTGCCTAGTAATGATTTTAAAATGGAGCAATGTGCATCTATTGTTCTTGTTCCTAATAATCCTTTGCAGCAACATTTAGAGGATAGCGAGAGTGAAGTTTTTAGGAAAGAAAGAGATGAGCTTGAGGAGATTTTTCTTCGCCAACCTATTCTCAAGCATGATTTACCGGTGGAAGACTTGGGTACAACACCGCCACCAAAGGAAGATCCTGTTTTTGATTTAAAGCCTTTGCCCGATAATCTTAAATATGCTCATATTGATGATAAGAAAATATATCCTGTTATTATTAGTTCTAAGCTTACGAGTTTGAAGAAGAAAGATTATTGCAAATATTGAAGAAACACCGAGGTGCTATTGGCTATACTCTTGATGACTTGAAGGGGATTTCTCCCTCTATTTGCCAACATGCCATTAATATGGAAGATGATGCGAAGCCTGTTGTTGAACCTCAGCGTCGTCTAATTCCTAAGATGAAGGATGTGGTAAGAAATAAGGTATTACGACTTCTTGAAGCTGGCATTATATATCCTATTGCAGATAGTAGATGGGTTAGCCCTGTGCATTGTGTTCCTAAGAAAGGAGGAATTACTGTTGTGCCTAATGATAATGATGAGCTCATACCTCAAAGAGTAGTTGTAGGGTATAGAATGTGCATTGATTATCGAAAAGTTAATAAAGTTACTAAGAAAGATCATTACCCTTTACCATTTATTGATCAAATGCTAGAAAGGTTATCTAAAAATACTCATTTTTGCTTTCTTGATGGTTATTCTGGGTTTTCACAAATTGTTGTTAAAGCTAAAGATCAAGAGAAAACCACTTTTACTTGTCCCTATGGAACTTATGCTTATAGGCGTATGCATTTTGGTTTATGTAATGCTCCTGCTACTTTTCAAAGATGCATGTCTGCTATTTTTCATGGCTTTTGTGAGAGTATTGTGGAAGTATTCATGGATGATTTTTTCGTCTACGGGAATTCTTTTGATAGTTGCTTGCGAAACCTTGATAAAGTTTTGCAGAGATGTGAAGAAACTAACCTTGTTCTTAATTGGGAGAAATGCCACTTTATGGTTAATGAAGGAATTGTATTGGGACATAAAATTTCTGAGAGAGGTATTGAAGTTGATAGAGCTAAAGTTGAAGCTATTGAGAAGATTCCCTATCCGAGGGATGTTAAAGGTATTCGTAGTGTTCTTGGTCATGCTGGGTTTTATAGGAGATTTATTAAAGATTTCTCCAAGATTTCAAAACCTCTTACTAATCTTCTTCAAAAAGATGTACCTTTTGTTTTTGATGATGATTGTAAGGAAGCTTTTGAAACTCTAAAGAAAGCCTTAACAACTGCTCCTATAGTTGAACCTCCTGATTGGAATTTACCATTTGAAATTATGTGTGATGCTAGTGATTTTGTTGTAGGCGCTGTTCTTGGACAGCGAGTAGATAAAAAATTAAATGTTATTCATTATGCTAGTAAAACTCTTGATGCTGCTCAAAGAAATTATGCTACTACTGAAAAAGAATTGTTAGCTGTAGTCTTTGCTTGTGATAAATTTAGATCTTTGATGGCGTGTATTTCACACGTTCGTTGGGCAACCCCAAGAGGAAGGTATGATGAGCACAGCAGCAAGTTTTCCCTCAGAAAGAAACCAAGGTTTATCGAACCAGGAGGAGCCAAGAAGCACGTTGAAGGTTGATGGCGGCGGGATGTAGTGCGGCGCAACACCAGAGATTCCGGCGCCAATGTGGAACCTGCACAACACAACCAAAGTACTTTGCCCCAACGAAACGGTGAGGTTGTCAATCTCACTGGCTTGCTGTAACAAAGGATTAACCGTATTGTGTGGAAGATGATTGTTTGCGAGAGAAAACGAGTAGAACAAGTATTGCGAGTAGATTGTATTTCGAGTAAAGAGAATTGGACCGGGGTCCACAGTTCACTAGAGGTGTCTCTCCCATAAGACGAACAGCATGTTGGGTGAACAAATTACGGTTGGGCAATTGACAAATAAAGAGAGCATGACAATGCACATACATATCATGATGAGTATAGTGAGATTTAATTGGGCATTACGACAAAGTACATAGACCGCCATCCAACCGCATCTATGCCTAAAAAGTCCACCTTCAGGTTATCATCCGAACCCCCTCCAGTATTAAGTTGCAAAGCAACAGACAATTGCATTAAGTATGGTGCGTAATGTAATCAACAACTACATCCTTAGACATAGCATCAATGTTTTATCCCTAGTGGCAACAACACAACACAACCTTAGAACTTTATGTCACTCGTCCCGGTGTCAATGCAGGCATGAACCCACTATCGAGCATAAGTACTCCCTCTTGGAGTTAAAAGCATCTACTTGGCCAGAGCATCTACTAATAACGGAGAGCATGCAAGATCATAAACAACACATGTATAACTTTGATAATCAACATAATAAGTATTCTCTATTCATCGGATCCCAACAAACGCAACATATAGAATTACATATAGATGATCTTGATCATGATAGGCAGCTCACAAGATCCGACAATGATAGCACAATGGGGAGAAGACAACCATCTAGCTACTGCTATGGACCCATAGTCCGGGGGTAGACTACTCACACATCACACCGGAGGCGACCATGGCGGTGTAGAGTCCTCCGGGAGATGAATCCCCTCTCCGGCAGGGTGCCGGAGGCGATCTCCGGGATCCCCCGAGATGGGATCGGCGGCGACGGCGTCTCAGTAATGTTTTCCGTATCGTGGCTCTCGGTGCGGGGGTTTCGTCACGGAGGCTATTTGTAGGCGGAAGGGCAAGTCAAGAGGCGGCACGGGGGCCCACACCACGGGGCCGCGCGGCCAAGGGGGCCGCGCCGCCCTAGGGTTTGGCCACCCCGTGGCCCCTCTTCGTCTCGTCTTCGGTCTTCCGGAAGCTTCGTGAGAAAATAGGCCTCCGGGCTTTTATTTCGTCCAATTCCGAGAATATTTCTTTACTAGGATTTCTGAAACCAAAAACAGCGAAAACAACGAAGCGGCACTTCGGCATCTTGTTAATAGGTTAGTTCCGGAAAATGCACGAATATGATATAAAGTGTGCATAAAACATGTAGATAACATCAATAATGTGGCATGGAACACAAGAAATTATCGATACGTTGGAGACGTATCAGCATCCCCAAGCTTAGTTCTCGCTCGTCCCGAGCAGGTAAAACGATAACAAAGATAATTTACGGAGTGACATGCCATCATAAACTTGATCATACTATTTGTAAAGCATATGTAGTGAGTGCAGCGATCAAAACAATGTGTATGACATGAGTAAACAAGTGAATCATAAAGCAAAGACTTTTCATGAATAGCACTTCAAGACAAGCATCAATAAGTCTTGCATAAGAGTTAACTCATAAAGCAATAATTCAAAGTAAAGGTATTGAAGCAACACAAAAGAAGATTAAGTTTCAGCGGTTGCTTTCAACTTGTAACATGTATATCTCATGGATATTGTCAACATAGAGTAATATAATAAGTGCAATAAGCAAGTATGTAGGAGTCAATGCACGGTTCACACAAGTGTTTGCTTCTTGAGGTGGAGAGAAATAGGTGAACTGACTCAACATTGAAAGTAAAAGAATGGTCCTCATAGAGGAAAAGCATCGATTGCTATATTTGTGCTAGAGCTTTGATTTTGAAAACATGAAACAATTTTGTCAACGGTAGTAATAAAGCATATGCATCATGTAAATTATATCTTATAAGTTGCAAGCCTCATGCATAGTGTACTAATAGTGCTCGCACCTTGTCCTAATTAGCTTGGACTACCTGGATTATCACCGCAATACATATGCTTTAACCAAGTATCACAAAGGGGTACCTCTATGCCGCCTGTACAAAGGTCTAAGGAGAAAGCTCGCATTTGGATTTCTCGCTTTTGATTATTCTCAACTTAGACATCCATACCGGGACAACATAGACAACGGATAATGGACTCCTCTTTTAATGCTTTAAGCATTCAACAACAATTAATTCTTTTCTCATTAGAGATTTGAGGATGTTTGTCCAAAACTGAAACTTCCACCATGGAACATGGCTTTAGTTAGCGGCCCAATGTTCTTCTCTCACAATATGCATGCTCAAACCATTCAACTCGGTGTAGATCGCCCTTACTTCGGACAAGACGAACATGCATAGCAACTCACATGAAATTCAACAACGAGTTGATGGCGTTCCCCGAGTAAACATGGTTATCGCACAACAAGCAACTTAATAAGAGATAAAGTGCATAATTACATATTCAATACCACAATAGTTTTTAAGCTATTTGTCCCATGAGCTATATATTGCAAAGGTGAATGATGGAATTTTAAAGGTAGCACTCAAGCAATTTACTTTGGAATGGCTGGAAAATACCATGTAGTAGGTAGGTATGGTGGACACAAATGGCATAGTGGTTGGCTCAAGTATTTTGGATGCATGAGAAGTATTCCATCTCGATACAAGGTTTAGGCTAGCAAGGCTTGTTAGAAACAAACACAAGGATGAACCAGTACAGCAAAACTCACATAAAAGACATATTGTAAACATTATAAGACTCTACACCGTCTTCCTTGTTGTTCAAACTCAATACTAGAAATTATCTAGACCTTAGAGAAACCAAATATGCAAACCAAATTTTAGCATGCTCTATGTATTTCTTCATTAATGGGTGCAAAGCATATGATGCAAGAGCTTAAACATGAGCACAACAATTGCCAAGTATCACATTACCCAAGACATTTATAGCAATTACTACATGTATCATTTTCCAATTCCAACCATATAACAATTTAACGAAGGAGAAACTTCGCCATGAATACTATGAGTAGAAACCAAGGACATATTTGTCCATATGCTACAGCGGAGTGTGTATCTCTCCCATAAAGTGAATGCTAGGATCCATTTTATTCAAACAAAACAAAAACAAAAACAAACCGACGCTCCAAGAAAAAGCACATAAGATGTGGCCGAATAAAAATGTAGTTTCGGGGAGGAACCCGATAATTTGTTGATGAAGAAGGGGATGCCTTGGGCATCCCCAAGCTTAGACGCTTGAGTCTTCTTGATATATGCAGGGGTGAACCACCGGGTGCATCCCCAAGCTTAGAGCTTTCACTCTCCTTGATCATGTTGCATCATACTCCTCTCTTGATCCTTGAAAACTTCCTCCACACCAAACTCGAAACAACTCATTAGAGGGTTAGTGCACAATATAAATTGACATATTCAGAGGTGACACAATCATTCTTAACACTTCTGGACATTGCATAATGCTACTGGACATTAGTGGATCAAAGAAATTCATCCAACATAGCGAAAGAGGCAATGCGAAATAAAAGGCAGAATCTGTCAAAACAGAACAGTTCGTATTGACGAATTTTAAAATGGCACCAGACTTGCTCAAATGAAAATGCTCAAATTGAATGAAAGTTGCGTACATATCTGAGGATCATGCACGTAAATTGGCATAATTTTCTGAGCTTCCTGCAGGGCAGTGGGCTCAGATTCGTGACAGCAAAGAAATCTGGAACTGCGCAGTAATCCAAATCTAGTACTTACTTTTCTATCAATGGCTTAACTTGGCACAACAAAACTCAAAACTAAGATAAGGAGAGGTTGCTACAGTAGTAAACAACTTCCAAGACACAAAATAAAAACAAAGTACTGTAGGTAAAAACATGGGTTGTCTCCCATAAGCGCTTTTCTTTAACGCCTTTCAGCTAGGCGCAGAAAGTGTGTATCAAGTATTATCGAAGGGTGGTACTTCTACAGCGGGGTGTGGACTTTTCTCAACCTTAGGCATATTATATTAGATACATAAGTTTCAGCATCTCCCTTTTCATTAGTCTTAGGCGTGCTACTCTCATCAAACAAATTTTCAGGAACAAGCCAAGCATAGTTATTTTCTAGTGCATCATTCATAGCTAGGAGCTTACATGGTATTGGTGTTTTGATCTCCCCTCCAGTATCAATATTATTAGTGTATCTTATTCTATCCATATCCATCTTTTCAAGGAGACTAACAAAATGAGTAGGAGAACCAAGCATATTAAATTTAGCAAACACCTTTCTAGCTTCTCTTGCTAGACCACCAAATTCTCTAAGAAGGGTTTCTAATACAAAATCTTTCTTTTCCACTTCTTCCATATCACCAAGTGTGAAAAACATGTGTTGGATTATAGGATTAAGATTAACAAATTTAGTTTCCAACAAGCGAACTAACATGCGCATGCAGCAATTTCATAAGTAGGCGCAAGATCTACCAAGTGTCTATCTTCAAAATTTTCAATGGTACTAACATGGTTGAAGAATTCTTCTATGTTATTTCTCCCAACTATAGACCCACGTCCTACCGGTATGTCCTTTGTGGTAAAATTAAAAGGAAACATTATGAGTAAAGTAAATGCAAGTAAACTAATTTTTTTGTGTTTTCGATATAGCAAACAAGATAGCAAATAAAGTAAAACTAGCAACTAATTTTTTTGTATTTTGATTTAAGTGCAGCAAACAAAGTAGTAAATAAAACAAAGCAAGACAAAAACAAAGTAAAGAGATTGAGAAGTGGAGACTCCCCTTGCAGCGTGTCTTGATCTCCCCGGAAACGGCGCCAGAAAATATGCTTGATGGCGTGTATTTCACACGTTCGTTGGGCAACCCCAAGAGGAAGGTATGATGAGCACAGCAGCAAGTTTTCCCTCAGAAAGAAACCAAGGTTTATCGAACCAGGAGGAGCCAAGAAGCACGTTGAAGGTTGATGGCGGCGGGATGTAGTGCGGCGCAACACCGGAGATTCCGGCGCCAACGTGGAACCTGCACAACACAACCAAAGTACTTTGCCCCAACGAAACGAGTGAGGTTGTCAATCTCACCGGCTTGCTGTAACAAAGGATTAACCGTATTGTGTGGAAGATGATTGTTTGCAGAGAAAACAGTAGAACAAGTATTGCGAGTAGATTGTATTTCGAGTAAAGAGAATTGGACCGGGGTCCACGGTTCACTAGAGGTGTCTCTCCCATAAGACGAACGAGCATGTTGGGTGAACAAATTACGGTTGGGCAATTGACAAATAAAGAGAGCATGACAATGCACATACATATCATGATGAGTATAGTGAGATTTAATTGGGCATTACGACAAAGTACATAGACCGCCATCCAACTGCATCTATGCCTAAAAAGTCCACCTTCGAGGTTATCATCCGAACCCCCTCCGGTATTAAGTTGCAAGCAACGAGACAATTGCATTAAGTATGGTGCGTAATGTAATCAACAACTACATCCTTAGACATAGCATCAATGTTTTATCCCTAGTGGCAACAGCACAACACAACCTTAGAACTTTACGTCACTCGTCCCGGTGTCAATGCGAGGCATGAACCCACTATCGAGCATAAGTACTCCCTCTTGGAGTTAAAAGCATCTACTTGGCCAGAGCATCTACTAATAACGGAGAGCATGCAAGATCATAAACAACACATGTATAACTTTGATAATCAACATAACAAGTATTCTCTATTCATCGGATCCCAACAAACGCAACATATAGAATTACATATAGATGATCTTGATCATGATAGGCAGCTCACAAGATCCGACAATGATAGCACAATGGGGAGAAGACAACCATCTAGCTACTGCTATGGACCCATAGTCCAGGGGTAGACTACTCACACATCACACCGGAGGCGACCATGGCGGTGTAGAGTCCTCCGGGAGATGAATCCCCTCTCCGGCGGGGTGCCGGAGAGCGATCTCCGAGGATCCCCGAGATGGGATCGGCGGCGACGGCGTCTCGGTAATGTTTTCCGTATCGTGGCTCTCGGTGCGGGGGTTTCGTCACGGAGGCTATTTGTAGGCGGAAGGGCAAGTCAAGAGGCGGCACGGGGGCCCACACCACGGGGCCGCGCGGCCAAGGGGGGCCGCGCCGCCCTAGGGTTTGGCCACCCCGTGGCCCCTCTTCGTCTCGTCTTCGGTCTTCTGGAAGCTTCGTGAGAAAATAGGCCTCCGGGCTTTTATTTCGTCCAATTCCGAGAATATTTCTTTACTAGGATTTCGAAACCAAAAACAGCAGAAAACAGAATCGGCACTTCGGCATCTTGTTAATAGGTTAGTTCCAGAAAATGCACGAATATGATATAAAGTGTGCATAAAACATGTAGATAACATCAATAATGTGGCATGGAACACAAGAAATTATCGATACGTTGGAGACGTATCAATCTTATATTGTTGATTCAAAAGTTACAATTCATATTGATCATGCTGCAATTAGATACCTTATGACAAAGAAAGATGCTAAGCCGAGGCTTATTAGATGGGTACTTCTTTTGCAAGAATTTGATTTACATATTGTAGATAGGAAAGGTGCTTGATAATCCTGTTGCTTGATAATTTGTCTAGATTGGAAAATATTGCTTATGATCATGTTCCTGTTAATGATAGTTTTCCAAATGAACAATTGGCTGTAATAAAGGTGAGCTCGCGAGACAGTCCTTGGTATGCTGATTATGCTAACTTTATTGTTTCCAAGTACTTGCCTCCAACCTTTTCAGCTCAGCGAGAGGAGGAAATTCTTTTATGACTTGAGGCATTATTTCGGGATGACCCACACTTATATAAAGAAGGAGTGGATGGTATTATGCGAAGGTGTGTTCCCGAATATGAACAACAAGAGATATTGAGTAAATGTCATGGCGGTGCTTATGGAGGACATCACGCCGGAGATAGAACCGCGCAAAAGGTTCTACAATCAGGTTTTTATTGGCCAACTCTCTTCAAAGATGCAAGGAAGTTTATTTTATCTTGTGATGAATGTCAAAGGGTTGGTAATATCTCCGGACGCAATGAAATGCCTATGAATTATACTCTTGTTATTGAACCGTTTGATTGTTGGGGATTTGACTTCATGGGACCTTTTCCCTCTTCAAAAGGTAACACTCATATACTTGTTGCTTGTTGATTATGTTACTAAATGGGTGGAAGCCATACCTACAAAAAGTGCTTGATGGTGAGACCTCTTTAAAAATGCTTTTAGATGTTATTTTTCCTAGATTTGGAGTACCTAGATATATTATGACTGATGGAGGTTCTCATTTTATTCATGGAGGTTTTAGAAAAACTCTTGCTAGGTATGGTATTAATCATAGAATTGCTTCCGCTTATCACCCTCAAAGTAGTGGTCAAGTAGAATTATCAAATAGAGAAATTAAATCTATCTTGCGGAAAACCGTTAATAAATCTAGAAAGAATTGGGCTAGTAAATTGAAAGACGCACTATGGGCTTATAGAACTGCTTATAAAAACCCCATGGGAATGTCACCTTATAAAATGGTTTACGGAAAAGCTTGTCATTTACCTTTAGAACTAGAACACAAAGCTTATCGGGCTGTTAGAGAATTAAATAAAGATCCTAAACTTGCCGGTGATAAGAGGTTGCTACAATTAAGTTCTCTAGATGAATGGAGAAGTGAAGCTTATGAAAATGCTAAACTCTTTAAAGAAAAAGTTAAAAAATGGCATGATAGAAGGATCATCAAAAGAGAGTTTAATATTGGGGATAAAGTCCTATAGTATCGGTCTCGTCTCGGATTCTTTGCGGGGAAATTACTCTCGAAATGGGAAGGACCATATGTTGTTGAGGAGGTGTATCGTTCGGGAGCAATTAAAATTAGCTCTCTCCAAGGCAATGCTACGCAAGTGGTGAATGGACAAAGACTCAAGCATTATATCTCGGGTGATTCTTATAATGTTGATGTTGATATTATTCGAGTGGAAACACCGGAGGCTTTCATCAAAGGACAAATTGACGAGTCCGCCGAACTCGACTTTGAATAGGTAACGATGCTTGGTAATGAAAAGTTCGCGATTTACTTTCCGAACATTATTTTTGTTGTTTTTGGAAAATATGAAAAATTACGAGTTCGAAACGGAGTGGAAAGGACGCACGAGGGCGTGCCACCATAGGCCGGCGCGGCCCGACTCGGGCCGCGCCGACCTATGGTCCGGCCGCCTCGTCGCCCCTTTCCGACTCTAGTTCGATCCGGTACTTTCCGTTTGTTCCGAAAATTTTTATTATAAAATCCCCGGACCCCTGGAGGTCCGTATATCGTTTTCTCGACGTGTTTTGTTTCGAGCTGTTTCGCCGGGATCTGTTTTCGGTTTAGAGGCACCATGGTCTCCAAGAACAAAGGCAAGGAGCTTCGGATGAAGATAATCAGGATCGTGAGTGGAAAGAAGAGGACAAGAGCGTCAAGGAAGAAGCAAAGGAGGATGAAGAGGAAGTCGAAGAAGTTCCGCAAGAGCACCCACGCACCACCATTGCAAGCATCGAAGTGGTGACAAACTCGCTCAACGCCAAGAAGAGCGCACGGATTAGGACCGGAGGAGGACTTCCCCGCCATTACCTAGCTCCAAGGACATCTTCTTCGAGGCATTCACCATCCTTTCCACAATCTAATCTACAATAATCAAATTGAAAGGACTCCCAAGGCAGCACTGCCTAGCAATTGGGATATAGATCGTTCTAACAATGCAGGAAAGACGGAGCCCGAAGGCTGAAGGTTGGGGAAATAACTCCAAGAGTTGGGACTCGTCGTCGGACGGACTTCTTAACCGCGTCGAGCACAATTCGGAGATGATTCGCAACCTCATATACGGGATTGATGAGCTTCGGGAGCTTATTGAGAAGCTTGTCGGGAATTCATCACCACCATCGCCAAAGGAGTAATTCATCATCGGTATTGGCATCCCCTTGGTTTGTTCCAAGCTTGGGGAGTGCCGCGGTATCACATTATCATTACCTTTTACTTTTTACTATCAAGTAGTGTCATATCATGAGTAGGGAAGTTATCGTATGAGATGGGTTGCGGTGTGGAAGTATCTCTCCTTTAGTTTGTCTATGTATCCCTTGGTGTGAGTTATCGTTATGGAATATTAATGAGAAGTCTTATCATTTACATATTGCACACCTTATTTTAGTTTGCAATTTCTACTATATGATTGATCTTGATTTTAGTATTGGTACCACTTTGGGAGCATTGAGTAAATCTATTTGGTTTTGGCAAACTTAGCAATGGTCAATAGCAACAACACTTTGAGTTTTAGAAGAATAGAGGAAACAAATGTAGAAGATGTTATTATCTTTCTTATCGAGTCCTTAGCTTAGTATTCTAAAGTTAAAACTGTTTGTGCTTACAAGTAAGATGCATGATTGTTTCTATCACATGTATATTTGTTTGTTTCCCTCAACTCTTATGCTTGCTATTTAACCTTGCTAGCCAAAGACCTGTCTCGAGAGGGAATTCTTCTCGTGCATCCAAACCTGAACCCAAACCTATGCCATTTGTGTCCACCATATCTACCTACTGCATGGTATTTCTTGCCATTCCAAGTAAATACTTCATGTGCTACCTTTAAACAATTCAAAACTTATTACTTCTTATTTGTGTCAATGTTTTATAGCTCATGAGGAAGTATGTGGTGTTTTATCTTTCAGTCTTGTTAGGCAGCCTCCACTAAAGGACTAGTGGCTTCATCCACTTATCCTATAATTTTGCAATAAGAGCTGGCAACGGGGTTCCCAGCCCCAATTAATCAACTTTCATTAATAATTCTCTTCACATGTTTTGCTCTGATTCATCAGTAAGCAACTTAATTTTGCAATAGACACTCCTCCATGGTATGAGATTGTTGGAAGGCACCCGAGGATTCGGTTAGCCATGGCTTGTGTAAGCAAAGGTTGGGGGAGTGTCATCCTTAAATAAACTAAAGTACATGTGTAAACAAAAGAGAAGAGGGATGATCTACCTTGCTGGTAGAGATAACGTCCTTCATGGGAGCCGCTCTTTGGAGGTCTGTTTGGCAAGGGGGTTAGAGTACCCGCTACCAGTCATTGACAACAACAAGCACCTCTCAAAACTTTACTTTTATTCTCTTTATATGATTTCAAAACTGAAAAAGCTCTAGCACATGATTTAATCCCTGCTTCCCTCTGCGAAGGGCCTGTCTTTTACTTTATGTTGAGTCGGTAAACCTATTTCCCTCCATCTCAAGCAAGCATTTGAGTTGTTGTGATCAAACTATTATATTGTGATTTGCTTCATCATGTCTTTACTCTTTCTTGTTTAGTACAAGTTTTACCTGAATGAATATAGCTTTGAAAGTCATCAATGATTAATATGATTGAGTATGCAAGTTTACCATAAGCTTTTAATATGAGAGCGCTGCTCAATAGATGAATATAATCTGTTAAATGTTCTCTGACCAAGAACAAAGTTTGCCATCACCAATTATGATTCCTTATGCACCTTTATTTGTGATTACCTTATACTTGTTTCAAGTTGAGTTATATGAGGAAGTTGTTTACTATAATGTCTTGTGTGAATGAATATGATGCTTCTTGTCCGTATTTTATTTATCGACTCTTCACTCCATAAACATGTGGACCTGTTTACGAGTTCGGTTTCGCTTGGGGACAAGCGAAGTCTAAGCTTGGGGGAGTTGATACGTCCAATTTGCATCACTATTTTATATCATAATTTGTTGTTATTCATTGATATATTTCATATTGGGACACAATACTTATGTTATTTCATCTATTTTGCATGTTTCATGATTATTTGGAGATCGAGCACGGAGCCGGGATTACTGCTGGAAAAAGCACCGTCGGGATGCGATATTTCGGAAGATCAAGCTGTGGAAGGAAGTTTTACGGAAAATCCTATTTTTCCGGATGACGGAGGAAGCCGGAAGGGGGAGCCAGCTGGACCCGGGGTGGGCCCACACCATAGGGTGGCGCGGCCCATGGCACTGGCCGCGCCACCATGTGGTGTGGAGCCCCCTCGGCCTCTTTCGCCTCCTTTTCTTCGCGAAACCCTTCGTCCCGAAGACCTAAGCCACAGAGGAATCCTCACGAAGGGTTACGGCCGCCTCGCGGGGCGGAGAACACCGAGAGAGAAAAGAGCTCTCCGGCGGGCGAGGAATCCGCCGGGGAAATTCCCTCCCGGAGGGGAAATCGACGCCATCGTCACCGCCATCGAGCTGGACATCATCTCCATCACCATCATCATCATCTCCACCATCATCACCGCCATCTCCACCGCTGGACATCGTCACCGCTGTAGCAATTTGGGTTTGATCTTGATTGTTTGATAGGGGAAACTCTCCCGATACTGATTTCTACTTGTTGTTTATGCTATTGAGTGAAACCATTGAACCAAGGTCTATGTTCAGATTGTTATTCATCATCATATCACCTCTGATCATGTTCCATATGATGTCTCGTGAGTAGTTCGTTTAGTTCTTGAGGACATGGGTGAAGTCTAATTGTTAGTAGTGAACTATGGTTGAGTAATATTCAATGTTATGATATTTAAGTTGTGGTGTTATTCTTCTAGTGGTGTCGTGTGAACGTCGACTACACGACACTTCACCATTTATGGGCCTAGGGGAATGCATCTTGTACTCGTTTGCCAATTGCGGGGTTGCCGGAGTGACGAAACCTAAACCCCCGTTGGTATATCGATGCGAGGAGGGATCGCGGGATCTCGAGTTTAAGGTCTGTGGTTAGATTTATCTTAATTACTTTCTTGTAGTTGCGGATGCTTGCAAGGGGTATAATCACAAGTATGTATTAGTCCTAGGAAGGGCGGTACATTAGCATAGGTTCACCCACACAACACTTATCAAAACATTGAAGATTAATCAGCTGTATGTAGCGAAAGCACTAGACTAAAATCCCGTGTGTCCTCGAGAACGTTTGGTCATTATAAGTAAACAAACCGGCTTGTCCTTTGTGCTAAAAAGGATTGGGCCACTCGCTGCAATTATTTCTCTCGCATTTTACTTACTCGTACTTTATTCATCTGTTACATCAAAACCCCTGAATACTTGTTTGTGAGCATTTACAGTGAATCCTTCATCAAAACTGCCTGTCAACACCTTCTGCTCCTCGTTGGGATCGACATTCTTACTTATCGAAGATACTACGATACACCCCCTATACTTGTGGGTCATCACACATCTCGTTTCAGTCCAGGCCACGCGAGAGTTTGTTTGATTATCTGGTATGTGGCCAACACTCTTGAGTGCCCTTCCCAACCCACTGTTTTGTAGAGCTAGCAACACTGCTGCATGAGCTTATGTGTTGTTGCCTAGCCAAACCCTCCTCTTGAAACGAATAATGCCATCTTGAAGGGAATAGCCATGTGCATTGAATCCATGTATTTTGAGTTCTTCCGGTAGCTCTCTTGTTTTGTCATCTTTTTTATCCCTCAATTATTGAGTTCGTCCAGCGGTAGCTCTCTTGATTTGCCATCTTTTTTGTATCCCTCAATTAACGAGTTCCTCTAGTAGCTCTCTTGCCTTGTCATCTTTTTGGTATCCCCCAATTACCGACTTCACCCATCTTGGATGAATGACAACCACTAAATATGCAGAGTATCGTTGTGGCCGTCTCAACAGTGCATCTGCAGCTCTGTTAGTGGTTCCTTTCTTCTACACAATCCGATACTACAAGCCCATCAGCCGAAAGAAGGCCTTATGTCAAATTGTGCTCGCCCAAGTGTGTATCAGACTTCGTTGGTCAGTGTGGATTGTGAATGTACCGCACTGAAGGTAGGCTTTGCATTTCTCGATCGCCATGAGGGTGGTGAAGCCCTCCTTATCATATACGAAGAGTGCTTGATTCTTAGGCCCAAGCGCCCTGCTGAGAATTGCGAACAGGTGTCCTCGGTGCATCAGGACAACCCCCACTCGCGTTGTGCACGCATCAGTTTCAAGGACGATTTTTTTAGTGAAGTTTGGGAGCGCTAGAACAGGAGCTTGCACCAGTGCCCTCTTGATGGCAACAAAAGAATTGTCCATTGTTGAAGTCCACATGAATTGGGCATTCTTGTTGAACAGATTCATGAGGGGACGACACGGGATACTAAATAACCCGATGAACTTGTGATAATATCCAGCCAGCCCCACCAACTTCGATCTTTGCTGGATCGGTTGCTACCCCACCAACACTGATGATATGCCTGATACTTCTCCGACGTATCGATAATTTCTTATGTTCTATGCCATATTATTGATGATACCTACATGTTTTATGCACACTTTATGTCATATTCGTGCATTTTACGGAACTAACCTATTAACAAGATGCCGAAGTGCCGATTCTTGCTGTTTTTGGTTTCAGAAATCCTAGTAACGAAATATTCTCGGAATTGGACGAAATCAAGACCCGGGGGCCTATTTTGCCACGAACCTTCCGGAAGACCGAAGAGCATACGAAGTGGGGCCACGAGGTGGCCAAACCACAAGGCGGCGCGGCCAAGGGGTGCCGCGCCGCCCTGTGGTGTGGGCCCCTCGTCGGCCCTCCGACTCGCCCTTCCGCCTACTTAAAGCCTCCGTCGCGAAACCCCGAGGCGAAAAACCACGATACGAAAAACCTTGCGAGACGCCGCCGCCGCCAATCCCATCTCGGGGGATTACGGAGATCTCCTCCGGCACCTGCCGGAGAGGGGATTCATCTCCCGGAGGACTCTACACCGCCATGGTCGCCTCCGGAGTGATGAGTGAGTAGTTCACCCCTGGACTATGGGTCCATAGAAGTAGCTAGATGGTTGTCTTCTCCTCATTGTGCTTCATTGTTGGATCTTGTGAGCTGCCTAACATGATCAAGATCATCTATACGTAATACTCTATGTTGTGTTTGTCGGGATCCGATGGATAGAGAATACCATGTTATGTTAATTATCAAGTTATTGCATATGTGTTGTTTATGATCTTGCATGCTCTCCGTTATTAGTAGAGGCTGCGGCCAAGTTGATGCTAGTAACTCCAAGAGGGAGTATTTATGCTCGATAGTGGGTTCATGCACATTGACACACGGGACGGTGACGAGAAAGTTCTAAGGTTGTGTTGTGCTTGTTGCCACCAGGGATAAAACATTGATGCTATGTTCGAGGATGTAGTTATTGATTACATTACGCACCATACTTAATGCAATTGTACTGTTGCTTTGCAACTTAATGCTGGAGGGGTTCGGACGATAACCTGAAGGTGGACTTTTTAGGCATAGATGCAGTTGGATGGCGGTCTATGTACTTTGTCGTAATGCCCAATTAAATCTCACTATACTTATCATGACATGTATGTGCATTGTTATGCCCTCTCTATTTGTCAATTGCCTGACTGTAATTTGTTCACCCAACATGCTTTTATCTTATGGGAGAGACACCTCTAGTGAGCTGTGGACCCCGGTCCAATTCTTTAATGCTGAAATACAAATTTGCTGCAATACTTGTTTTTCTTGTTTTCTCTGCAAACAATCATCTTCCACACAATTCGGTTAATCCTTTGTTACGGCAAGCCGGTGAGATTGACAACCTCAGCTTGTTTCGTTGGGGCAAAGTACTTTGGTTGTGTTGTGCGGGTTCCACGTTGGCGCGGAATCCCTGGTGTTGCGCCGCACTACATCCCGCCGCCATCAACCTTCAACGTGCTTCTTGGCTCCTCCTGGTTCGATAAACCTTGGTTTCTTTCGAGGGAAAACTTTGCTGCTGTGCGCATCATACCTTCCTCTTGGGGTTGCCCAACGAACGTGTGAAATACACGCCATCAAGCTCTTTTCACGGCGCCGTTGCCGGGGAGATCAAGACACGGCTGCAAGGGGAGTCTCCACTTCCCAATCTCTTTACTTTATTTTTGTCTTGCTTTATTTTATTTACTACTTTGTTTGCTGCATTATATCAAAACACAATAAAATTAGTTGCTAGCTTTACTTTATTCTTGTCTTGTTTGCTATATCAAAAACACAAAAAAATTAGTTACTTGCATTTACTTTACTTGATTCATCATGTTTCCTTTTAATTTTACCACAAAAAACATACCGGTAGGACGCGAGTCTATAATTGGGAGGAACAATATAGAAGAATTTTTCACCCATGTTAGCACCGTTGAAGATTTTGAAGATAGACACTTGGTAGAACTTGCTCCTACTTATGAAATTGCTGCTTGCTTGCTTTAGTTCGCATGTTGGAAACTAAATTTGTTAATCTCAATCCTATAATCCAACACATGTTTCTTACACTTGCTGATTTGGAAGAGGGGGAAAAGAAAGATTTTGTTTTAGAAACCCTTCTTAGAGAATTTGGTGGTCTAGCAAGAGAGGCTAGAAAGGTCTTCGCTAAATTTAATATGCTTGGTTCTCATACTAATTTTGCTGGTCTCCTTGAAAAAACGGACATGGATAGAATAAGGTACACTAATAATATTAATGATGGTGGGGAGATCAAAGCACCAATACCATGTAAACTCCTAGCTATGAATGATGCACTAGAAAATAACTATGCTTGGCTTGTTCCCGAAAATTTGTTCGACGAGAGTAGCAAGCCCAAGACTAATGAAAAGGGAGACGCTGAAACTTATGTATCCAATATACTATGCATGGTTGAGAAAACTCCAAACCCCGCTGTAGATGCACCACCCTTTGATAACACTTGAGATACACTTTCTGCGCCTAGCTGAAAGGCGTTAAGAAAGCGCTTATGGGAGACAACCCATGTTTTTACTACAGCATTTTTGTTTTATATTTGAGTCTTGGAAGTTGTTTACTACTTTAGCAACCTCTCCTTATCTTATTTTTGAGTTTTGTTGTGCCAAGTAAAGTCTTTGATAGTAAAGTAAGTACTAGATTTGGATTACTGCGCGGTTCAGATTTCTTTGCTGTCACGAATCTGGGTCTACCTCCCTGTAGGTAGCTCAGAAAGTTAAGCCAATTTACGTGCATGATCCTCAGATATGTACGCAACTTTCATTCAATTTTAGCATTTTCATTTGAGCAAGTCTGGTGGCCCAATAAAATTCACCTTTACGGACTGTTCTGCTTTGACAGATTCTGCCTTTTATTTCGCATTGCCTCTTTTGCTATGTTGGATGAATTTCTTTGATCCATTAATGTCCAGTAGCTTTATGCAATGTCCAGAAGTGTTAAGAATGATTGTGTCACCTCTGAACATGTGAATTTTTATTGTGCACTAACCCTCTAATGAGTTGTTTCGAGTTTGGTGGGGAGGAAGTTTTCAAGGATCAAGAGAGGAGTATGATGCAATATGATCAAGGAGAGTGAAAGCTCTAAGCTTGGGGATGCCCCGGTGGTTCACCCCTGCATATTATAAGAAGACTCAAGCGTATAAGCTTGGGGATGCCCAAGGCATCCCCTTCTTCATCGACAACATTATCAGGTTCCTCCCCGAAACTATATTTTTATTCAGTCACATCTTATGTACTTTGCTTGGAGCGTCGGTTTGTTTTTGTTTTTTGTTTTGTTTGAATAAAATGGATCCTAGCATTCACTTTATGGGAGAGAGACACGCTCACGTTGTAGCATATGGACAAGTATGTCCTTAGGCTCTACTCATAGTATTCATGGCGAAGTTTCTTCTTCGTTAAATTGTTATATGGTTGGAATTGGAAAATGCTACATGTAGTAACTCTAAAATGTCTTGGATAATTTGATACTTGGAAATTGTTGTGCTCATGTTTAAGCTCTTGCATCATATACTTTGCACCCATTAATGAAAAAATACTTAGAGCTTGCTAATTTGGTTTGCATATTTGGTTTCTCTAGAGTCTAGATAATATCTAGTATTGAGTTTTGAACAACAAGGAAGACGGTGTAGAGTCTTATAATGTTTACAATATGTCTTTTATGTGAGTTTTGCTGCACCGTTCATCCTTGTGTTTGTTTCAAATAACCTTGCTAGCCTAAACCTTGTATCGAGAGGGAATACTTCTCATGCATCCAAAATACTTGAGCCAACCACTATGCCATTTGTGTCCACCATACCTACCTACTACATGGTATTTATCCGCCATTCCAAAGTAAATTGCTTGAGTGCTACCTTTAAAATTCCATCATTCACCTTTGCAATATATAGCTCATGGGACAAATAGCTTAAAAACTATTGTGGTATTGAATATGTACTTATGCACTTTATCTCTTATTAAGTTGCTTGTTGTGCGATAACCATGTTTAGGGGACGCCATCAACTATTCTTTGTTGAATATCATGTGAGTTGCTATGCATGTCCGTCTTGTCTGAAGTAAGATAGATCTACCACCTTAATGGTTGGAGCATGCATATTGTTAGAGAAGAACATTGGGCCGCTAACTTAAGCCATTAATCATGGTGGAAGTTTCAGTTTTGGACACATATCCTCAATATCATATGAGAATAATAATTGTTGCCACATGCTTATGCATTAAAGAGGAGTCCATTATTTGTTGTCCATGTTGTCCCGGTATGGATGTCTAAGTTGAGAATAATCAAAAGCGAGAAATCCAAAATGCGAGCTTTCTCCTTAGACCTTTGTACAGGCGGCATGGAGGTACCCCATTGTGACACTTGGTTAAAACATGTGCATTGCAAAGATCCGGTAGTCCAAGCTAATTAGGACAAGGTGCGGGCACTATTAGTATACTATGCATGAGGTTTGCAACTTGTAAGATATAACTTTCATAACTCATATGCTTTATTACTACCGTTGACAAAATTGTTTCATGTTTTCAAAATAAAAGCTCTAGCACAAATATAGCAATCGATGCTTTCCTCTTTGAAGGACCATTCTCTTTACTTTTATGTTGAGTCGAGTTCACCTATCTCTCTCCACCTCAAGAAGCAAACACTTGTGTGAACTGTGCATTGATTCTTACATACTTGCATATTGTACTCGTTATATTACTCTATGTTGACAATTATCCATGAGATATACATGTTACAAGTTGAAAGCAACCGCTGAAACTTAATCTTCCTTTGTGTTGCTTCAATACCTTTACTTTGATTTATTGCTTTATGAGTTAACTCTTATGCAAGACTTATTGATGCTTGTCTTGAAGTACTATTCATGAAAAGTCTTTGCTTTATGATTCACTTGTTTACTCATGTCATTACCATTGTTTTGATCGCTGCATCCACTACATATATTTACAAATAGTATGATCAAGGTTATGATGGCATGTCACTTTAGAAATTATCTTTGTTATCGTTTTACCTGCTCGGGACGAGCAGAACTAAGCTTGGGGATGCTTGATACGTCTCAGACGTATCGATAATTTCTTATGTTCTATGCCATATTATTGATGATACCTACATGTTTTATGCACACTTTATGTCATATTCGTGCATTTTACGGAACTAACCTATTAACAAGATGCCGAAGTGCCGGTTGTTGTTTTACGCTGTTTTTGGTTTCAGAAATCCTAGTAACGAAATATTCTCGGAATTGGACGAAATCAAGACCCGGGGGCCTATTTTGCCACGAACCTTCCGGAAGACCGAAGAGCATACTAAGTGGGGCCACGAGGTGGCCAAACCACAAGGCGGCGCGGCCAAGGGGGGCCCGCGCCGCCCTGTGGTGTGGGCCCCTCGTCGGCCCTCCGACTACTGCCCTTCCGCCTACTTAAAGCCTCCGTCGCGAAACCCCCGAGGCGAAAAACCACGATACGGAAAACCTTGCCGAGACGCCGCCGCCAATCCCATCTCGGGGGATTACGGAGATCTCCTCCGGCACCCTGCCGGAGAGGGGATTCATCTACCGGAGGACTCTACACCGCCATGGTCGCCTCCGGAGTGATGAGTGAGTAGTTCACCCCTGGACTATGGGTCCATAGCAGTAGCTAGATGGTTGTCTTCTCCTCATTGTGCTTCATTGTTGGATCTTGTGAGCTGCCTAACATGATCAAGATCATCTATACTGTAATACTCTATGTTGTGTTTGTCGGGATCCGATGGATAGAGAATACCATGTTATGTTAATTATCAAGTTATTGCATATGTGTTGTTTATGATCTTGCATGCTCTCCGTTATTAGTAGAGGCTCCGGCCAAGTTGATGCTAGTAACTCCAAGAGGGAGTATTTATGCTTGATAGTGGGTTCATGCATGCATTGACACCAGGACGGTGACATAAAGTTCTAAGGTTGTGTTGTCTTGTTGCCACTAGGGATAAAACATTGATGCTATGTCCGAGGATGTAGTTATTGATTACATTACGCACCATACTTAATGCAATTGTCTGTTGCTTTGCAACTTAATGCTGGAGGGGTTCGGACGATAACTCGAAGGTGGACTTTTTAGGCATAGATGCGGTTGGATGGCGGTCTATGTACTTTGTCGTAATGCCCAATTAAATCTCACTATACTTATCATGACATGTATGTGCATTGTTATGCCCTCTCTATTTGTCAATTGCCCGACTGTAATTTGTTCACCCAACATGCTTTTATCTTATGGGAGAGACACCTCTAGTGAGCTGTGGACCCCGGTCCATTCTTTAATACTTGAAATACAAATCTGCTGCAATACTTGTTTTTCTTGTTTTCTCTGCAAACAATCATCTTCCACACAATTCGGTTAATCCTTTGTTACGAGCAAGCGGTGAGATTGACAACCTCAGCTGTTTCGTTGGGGCAAAGTACTTTGGTTGTGTTGTGCGGGTTCCACGTTGGCGCCGGAATCCCCGGTGTTGCGCCGCACTACATCCCGCCGCCATCAACCTTCAACGTGCTTCTTGGCTCCTCCTGGTTCGATAAACCTTGGTTTCTTTACGAGGAAAACTTGCTGCTGTGCGCATCATACCTTCCTCTTGGGGTTGCCCAACGAACGTGTGAAATACACGCCATCAATGCCCCAGGTATTCCAAAGAATGCTTCAACACTGAACATTGTGATCTCTTGACAAACAATTGGTGTTACAGCAACAGAGTGAATACCCAAATAGCAAATAGGAAACTGGCCTTGCCCGCAACTAAGGCGTATTTGTAATATTTCTTCCACTATTTTCCATTCAGGAATTGTGAGTCTTCGATAATGAATCGGAATACCCAAATAGCGAATAGGAAACTGGCCTTGCTCGCAACCAAACAACTCTGCATATTGAGTCGTGTCGTTTTGGGCATCACCGAAGCAAAACAATTCACTTTTATGGAAATTGGTTTTTAATCCGATAACTGCTCAAAAGCCGCCAAAATTAATTTCATATTACGAGCTTTTTCGAGATCATGATCCATAAATAGAATTGTGTCATCGGTATATTGAAGGATAGATAAACCACCATCGACCAGATGTGGAATCATCCCTTCAATCTGACCTTCAGACTTGGCCCGCTCTATCAGGATAGCCAACATATCCGCTACAATGTTAAACAACATTGGTGACAACGGATCCCCTTGGCGTAGCCCTTTTCATGTCTGGAAATAGTGTCCAGTGTCATATTAACCCGGATTGCCACACTTCCTCCATACACAAAATCATTGATTAGAGCACGCCACTCAGGTGAAAAACCTTTCATCCTGAGAGTCTGCTGTAGGAAATACCACTTGACCTTATCATACGCCTTTTCAAAATCTAACTTTAAAATAACCCCATGTAATTTCTTAGTATGCATTTCATGTACCGTCTCGTGCAAAACCGCCACTCCATCCAGAATATTTCTTCCTTCCATGAAAGTGGTATGTGATGGACGAACAACATGATTTGAGACCATATTAAGTCTAATGGTGGCCACTTTCGTGAAAATCTTGAAAGTTACGTTTAAAAGGTAGATAGGTCTATATTGTTGAATCCTTTCTGCCTCATTAACTTTCGGTAACAAAATTACTTCATCAAAATTTAGACGAAATAGTTCTAGTTGACCCATGTGCAGAGCACTGAACAGAGCTAGAATGTCCGGTTTAATAGTATCCCAAAAAGTTTGATAAAACTCAGCTGGGAAACCATATGGACCCGGTGCTTTATTACATTTCATTTGGAAAATTGCCTTCTGAACCTCTTCCTCTGAATAAGGTGCAGTCAGAAGCCCATTTTCTTCCATAGATACTTGGGGTATATCATCCGTTAAGTCCTCGTTTAAAGAAAATCCACTTTCCTCCGGAGGATCAAACAGAACTTTATAATAATTCATAATGTAAGATTTGAGTTGCTCATGGCCTTCAATCAGCCATTCATCTTGTACCATAGAATGGATACGTTTTTTCCGATGTCTCCCATTGGCGACGCCATGGAAATATTGCGTATTTGAATCTTCTTCCAATATGAATTGGGCTTTGGAATGTTGATACCATTTAAGCTCATCTTCGCGAAGAAGACCCGCTATCTGCGCATTAGATTGATTCTTGAGTTCAATCTCTTGCGGAGATAGCGGTCTAACCTCCGCCAAAGCCTCTAGCCCATCAATCACAACTGATAAGCGAGCCTTTTCTTTTTTAAGAATATCAGCCATATGGGCAGCCCAACCAGAGAGATGTTCGCGCATAGCCCATATTTTATTATTCCATCTCATAATTGAGGAGCTACCCGAGACTGGTCTGTCCCAAACCGTCTTAACCATTTCATGGAACCTCTCTCGATGTAGCCAGTCAAGTTCAAATTTGAACGGTCGTTTACAAATAGGTCGGGGATTCCCAGTAGTTAGAAGGATAGGAGCATGGTCAGACAATTTTTCGATACATTCTAGTGCACGGACCGACACCATAGGGTATTTGTCTTCCCAATCGGTATCCATCAACACGCGATCTAGTTTTTCGTACGTGGGTTCAGGCAAGCTGTTGGCCCAAGTAAATTGTCGACCGGATATGAACACCTCTCTTAAGTCTAAGTTATCAATGACAGCATTAAACAAAAAAAGGCCAGTGTCCATCGAAATGGCCTTTACTTTTCTCGTGAGGAAATCTGAGAAAATTAAAATCCCCTTCGATCAAAATGGGATGGGGATTATGTTTTGCAAGATTTACTAACTCTCGTAAAAAGTCATCCTTAAAATCATCTTGGGCGGCACCATACACAGCGACTAGACTCCAAATGAAACCATCAGCTTTATTCTGACTGTCGAGTTTAATATGATACTCGCCATTAGAACTACCTAAGACAGTCATAGTGTCTATGCAGGCACCAAGTAATATGCCTCCCGACCTACCACGAGGCGGGAGAGAAAACCACTAAAAGTTAATCCCGCCTGATAAACGGTCGAGAAAACTTAGTGAGAAATTTCGCCTACCAGTCTCCGATATAGCAATGAAATCTAAAACAAAATCTCTACAACAAGCGGCAATGTGAGAATGCTTAGCCAAGTCACCAAGACCTCTGCTATTCTGAAACATGCCATTCATTGTGAAACTTTTTTAGATTTATTACCCTTACCATATCTACGAGATTTCTTTTCAACCGAAGATCGAGAACCACGTGCATACGCCTTTATATCATACAATAAACTAAGGTCTGAGTGTTCCAAATCAACTTCTGTAATATTCCCAACTATAGCTGAGAGAAGCGGACCATCTAGGATGTCATCATCTTCATCATCATCTAGTGTGGGGGTTTCAAGGCCAGTGGAAACTTTAGGAACAACCGTTAAACGGTCATGTTCCATCCGTCTCAACACATTAGCCGAAACCGAAATCTCCTCTGAACGACTGATTACCCTGATAGGATGAGCGAATGAGTGATGGCTTACCCTGATAGGATGAGCGAATGAGTGATGGGTTCCTATTCAGGTGTCTATTTGCTTGGTGATCGGATTGGAGCTTCGGAAGAGCTGTGTTTGTGTGGTGCGTGCGGCCATCTGTTCCTGTCCTCTTGATCGATTGGATCGATCGATCGAGCGAAGGGTGGAGTCTTTCTAGCTCCGTATGATATGAGAGGGAAGAGGTCTGGCCATGCGGGAAAGGCAACGGCCGAGTGGCCAGTGCGGGAAAGGAAGAGGCCCAACGCGGGAAGGCCTAGGCGTGCGAGAAGCGTGGGCGTGAGGAAAGAGAGAGACCTACCACCCAGTGGCCTCGAGCGCTGATGCACACCCTGATGCACCAGGTTCAGCCCACCCTGATGGACATACCAATATTTGATGGTAAGAACCATTGAACTTTTTTTTCCTACCTTGATGCGTGCATGTGCATCAAGGCCGACCCCATTGGGCTCCGTCCCTGTGTGGCAACGCATAAGCATTTAAAGTAGTATGCCTTTAATGATTACTAGCAAATAGAGGCGCGGCGGCACGCCGCGCCGGGTTTTAGATATTGTGCATACCGCGCCGGGTTTTTGATATTGTGCATGCCGCGCGGGGTTTTTTGCTATCGGTGTGTTGATTTTGCTATATCTGGGAATGCCCTTTTTTTGAGGTAGGGACATGGTGTTTAGAAAATTGTTTAGTTGGTTGAATTTTAGCGGATAGTTCATAATGAGTGGCTCTGTTGGTTTGCGAAGGTGGTGGTCGAAATTGCGCAATGTTTTATGTTAATTTGTTCAGTGGTGAATGTTTTTTTTTTGGTGGCTTGGACTTTAGTATAGTTTAGTCCAAATCTGAGCTAAAGTTTTGACACTTATGGATGAGAGGGACTATCTTGGATGTTAAATTTTAGGTTCATTATCATGTGGGTTGGCATTCTTTTTGAATTACTATGAAAATGGGTATTTGTAGGAAAACAGGAGCTTTATATTTGGCGATGAAATATGAGAATCGATTTTTAGTTTGAAAGTAGCTCCATGGTGTTGTTTTCTGTACTATTTCTGTTGCAGTACATAGATTAGGTGTGTTTTTTCTTTGATGGACTGGTTATATATATATATATATATATATATATATATATATATATATATATATATATATATATATATATATATATATATCTCTGGTGCTGCATGGTTCGGTGGTAAGTGTGTGATGTGTCTGTTTCTGTGGTGGATGGGCATCAGCTGTGTGTTGTCTTGTGTGAGGTGGAGTCGTAGTGATGGCTTGTGTTTGGCAGCGCTTTAGATGGTAGTGAGTGCAGGGATAGCTGCTACGTATTGTTGTTTAAGCTTTGGAGTCTTGCCTAGCCTTGTATGCATGCGATGTAGAGTAGTCTGTGTTGTTGATTCAGTTATGTGCAGTGATACAGTTTTTGGTTGGTTGTGCCCATATGTCTGTGTGCGCTGTTGGCGGGATTAGGCGATGGATTGGGACCCTAATTCATTGAACTAGAATACTGAATTTTAATACTCTAACAGAACTTACAAATATATAAAATGGCGTAGTTACACTTCAGCAGAAGTTGTCGATAGTGCATGTCCTTCAGAAACATGTATTTTAAAAAAACTCCCACGTGGAACTTAAAAAATAACAACTGCTTGTAGTAACAAAATAAGTGGGAAGTTCACTGCTTTGCATAGAGAAATGGTCTTAGAAACAGAACAAAAAAAAACTCAGTTGTTTTGTTCAAGCGAGTAACAACATTGGAAAGATTAGGTAGTTATAACTGTTCAGACGGGTGCGTTACGAATTAAATAGAATGGAACCTTGATATTTTTAATGTATTATTTAATGCTAGATAAGAGAATAGTATGTACATGGAGAAAGAAATAATATCAACTGCATGCGATAGGAAAGGTGCACACTTTATTTTATTCCAACGAACGAAGGTTGCAAAGAAAGATACATTGAGGGGTACTACAATGGTATGGGCAACGAAGTTGCAGCATTATTTTGGAGAAGGAACTAAGTAAACAGGAAAAATACATAACTTATGTTACGACGAAGGCGCTTTTATTCTTGGTCGATGGTCTTTGTTAGCACTGATATTTGCAGTTCTGGGCAGCGGAAGGGTTCATCGTGTGAAACCTGTGTTAAATCGGTGATGTGTTCTGGAATTACTTTGACTCAGATGGTAGCTGGTATTCTGTTATTCTAAGAGCACCATGCTGAACACTCGTAGAGGCCAATACTGTTTCCAACTGTTGTGTACATGTCGTCTGTTGCGGTGAAATGTTCATCCACGTATGCAAATGGGCTTATGGTGTACTCAATCACTGGCGGAGCATTGAGGTTGCATGGTATTCCTTTCATTTTGAGGTGGAATTTTTTCTGAGATTGTCTCCGGGACAGAGCCATAAGATGGTGTCCATTGTGTTAGGTATAGTCCACCTCGGTTTATCCAATAGCGAAGATGAATCTCTAGAAGAGTGTGGAGATAGGTTGTTTCTTGGTGCTGGTCGAAGTATACGATGTATGTGCCTTCTTTTAGCAGCTTGATTCTGATTCGGGGCTGTATGAATATGCGGAGGTAGTCGCATAGGTTGCCCATAGTTGAATAATTGTGTTCTGGTTCGGCATATATGACAACTGCTCATGAATATTTTTCGATGGCAGATGTGTCGTGAAGGTTGGGAGATATATAGCACTGGTGGGGGTATACGATATGGGGTGTGGTTGCGATTGGTTCGTTGTTGTATTCACATTTCCTTGTTATGCCATGGAGGTACTTCTGATTTGTCGATGTAAACCCTAAATGTGTCTAAGAGCAAAGAAGTTGATAGATTTTGGCTGGTTGAACCTACATGTGGCGGTGTTTTGATTATGATGCTGTCTGGTATGTGGAGGAGTCTTTGTGCGCGCACAAGGCACGTGAATCTAGATGGATCCTCGTATGTTCTTGTTTCGAAGCCAATGTACTCTAGGGCAGAATATGGAGCCGGCGGTTGTTACGCAATTGCTGGTGTCCACATGTGCAGGGGCATTTCTCTGAGGATAATGTAGACTCGTTGGTCTATACTGGATGTTCTGAAGTGTACTAAAGAGTCACTTTGGATAAACTGGTATGGGCAATCATGGATGTTTAGTATTGTGTTTTCTCTGGCTAGTTCTAGGGCTCGGATGGCTTGTCTATGGTGTGTGAAGGAAATCATGATTCCCTCGTTTGTGCTTGTGTGTATTTGCATGCCTTTGCGGATGTTGAGTTTGTCTGCTAGTTCTCCTACAACATCGTCTGTGGCTACAGTTTGGAATGAAGAGATTGGTCTAATTATTTATGCACAATGTAGCGGTGCGCATTGTCTTGAGTTTTGCTGGATGTTGCTGAAGAAAATGTCTTTGATGCGTGGATGTGATGCCATGGTACCTGCGATATTTTTGAATGGAGAAAATGTTACGATTAAAAAATGGTGGAAGATGTTTTTGCGAGAGGTAGTTTCTGTGAGGGCAGACCTTTGGATGACCAACAGCTTGTCCTGGTGTTTTCTTGCAGACCGATGTGTGTAACGGCAGTGGTGAGGCGTGTTCTTTGGTTTAGGCTGCATGAGCTTTTATATATGCCTTTGTGATTGCTCTGGTCCTACCATGTCTCACGCGTGTCGTTGCACTTCTGTGTCGTGTAATGGTGTTGTTGTCGTTTGAAAGCTGTATAAAGTTTGAGAGCTGCTGTTTGTTGAAGTGTGTGCACTTTGCTGCTGCCGTTTGTTGAAGTGTGTGCACTTTGCTGCTATGGCAATTGATGTAGGCTGGTGTAGTCTGCTATAGCTTGTCATCTTGTGGGCAGGTTTTTGGTACATGCTGGCTCACTCTTTTTATAATGAGAGGTATCTATGGGGACACCATCGATGTATCAAAGCAGCCTATCAGCCAACAATCACATACTAACATCACACTAAGTCCCAAAAATGCTAGGCGGCACCAAAATGTACACATGAAAGAAGGTAGAGAGAGTAAACACTTAAATGTCATAAGGTGTCAGCGTTTGCTAATCAAAACAAAATCAAAAAAAATTGAGATAAAAAGTAGGAGGGCGATTTAATCCAGACACATGCATCTTTGAAGGATTTCTGTTTTGTCTGCATGTTTGTCAACTTATAAGTGTATATGGTAGTTGTAGCCTATGTGCATGGAAGTAACTATTATTGTAGTGGATGGTTAGCTATGATGACTGATGAAGTAAATACATAGCTGTTGATAGTGTGTTTTCTAGTAGCATGTGAGATAGCTGATTAGTATCAATTGATCATTTGGTCAACATATAATTAGTCTTTGGTAATTAAGTATATAATTAATTTTTATATGTTTTGTGGTAGCTTTCCATAAAAGTACTATTATATATGTATTAACTTATTTATTCGAACATGGTAAACTGAATTGTGTATTGTTGCTGAAATGATTATCTAGCGGTGGAATATTCTGGACATTTAGCATGGAATGCAAGGGTGAGAATTTAGTTAAATGTTAGAATATATGCTCGGTTGGTGCAGGCTAGAATCCAAAAAAGAGGTTGTAGTCTTAAATTTGCATGAAATTACAGTTGCAAAAGGTTTGAAGTAAGTTCATCACACTTTGTACATGGTACGGCGCAAAGTTGATTTCAAAAGGGGTACAACAAGGCTTGAACAACAGTAAAAAAATATCCAAAAGAAGTCGAAGGTGCTGGGAGCACGGCGATGGTGAGTTGGTATATTTTTCGTTATTATATTCAGTGTCTTTTTCTAAAGGTGTCAAGTCGATGGTATTTTATGCTTGAAGAAAAACACATGGGACTCCCAGAGATTATGAGATTATTGCCTTTATGAAATGTATTTCATGTTGTGTTTAAAATATTTGCGGCTTTATATGAGAGTTCTCGAAATAGGACCAAATTATGGCTGGAATTACGGTAAGTTTATAAAGTGGAAGGTACGGCAGGTTTATTTAATTTTATAATAAGTGGCAAAGATATGGGCGGAGTACTCTGGTCTGATGCGGGTGTACTCTGGTCCGATGACACTATGCGAAATGAAGGAGGCTAGTTGTTCCAGGTGGGTTGACGGAGGGATATTACCGGTATATTTTAGAGTGCTTGTAGATAGATCTCCTGGGATAGCTGGTGGACGGTTGACTTGTATAGGCAAGACGCTATCAAAAGATAGACATGCATATGCTAAGTGTGTAAGGAGCTGTTCTTTTTCTTCGAGTTAGATGCGCGATGACGATGTTTCCATTTTTTACTATCATCTTAATTGCTTTGTCGGCGGCCTTCTCGGCAGCATGTTCCTCGCTAATGGTGGAGTCAGTAGTTACCATGGTTGTTACCCGGCGTGGACGATGACCGGGTATTGGGATGTCAATCTTAATCTAGGCACCATATGTACCTGCTGACGCTACGTGTGATCCTTCAGAATGGATGTGCAGGTTTGCACCTTCAGTTATGTCATCTAAAATCTTCCGTTGGTTTAGCACAATGACCTGCTGCAACAACAAAAAAAGGTTTGTGAATATGAATGTCAATTACATGGAATATTAAGTGGTAGAGATAAATCCAATGTGTGGACATTGGCAGTATAGACCTGCTGGCTGGTGTTCATTATGGTAGTGTTATGGTGCATGTATCAAATGTGGCTGGTGCAACGGCTTGTTTATGTGGAGTACGTACAGTAGTTGTACCCCCTTAATTTATATGCAGCAATGGTTCTTTGGATGGAGCACACGTCGATTTGTATGAGGCAGTGATGTGATGCGTGCAGTCGACACGTCCGTTGGGAACCCAAGAGGAAGGTGTGATGCGTACAGTAGCAAGTTTTCCCTCAGAAAGAAACCAAGGTTTATCGAACCAGTAGGAGCCAAGAAGCACGTTGAAGGTTGATGGCGACGGAGTGTAGTGCGGCGCAACACCAGGGATTCCGGCGCCAACGTGGAACCTGCACAACACAATCACAGAACTTTGCCCCAACGTAACAGTGAGGTTCTCAATCTCACCGGCTTCTTCGTAAACAAAGGATTAGATGTATAGTGTGGAAGATGATGATTGTTTGCGAAGAACAGGTAAAGAACAATTGCGATAGATTGTATTTCAGATGTAAAGAATAGGACCGGGGTCCACGGTTCACTAGTGGTGTCTCTCCCATAAGATAAGCGAGATGTTGGGTGAACAAATTACGGTTGGGCAATTGACAAATAAAGAAGGCATAACAATGCACATACATATATCATGATGAGTACTATGAGATTTAATCGGGGCATTACGACAAAGTACATAGACCGCTATCCAGACATGCATCTATGCCTAAAAAGTCCACCTTCGGGTTATCATCCGAACCCCTCCAGTATTAAGTTGTAAACAACAGACAATTGCATTAAGTACGGTGCGTAATGTAATCAACACAAATATCCTTAGACAAAGCATCGATGTTTTATCCCTAGTGGCAACAACACATCCACAACCTTAGAACTTTCTGTCACTGTCCCAGTGACATAGGCATCCCAAATGGGCCTGCCGGAAATAGTACCCGGGGTTTAATGAAGACCCACTACCCGAAGAATAAGAAGATTCGGGAGCCCAAGATATATTAAGGAAAGTAGAGTTGTAATAGGAAGTGTTGTTTGTAATCTGGCGGGATGAGTTAGAAACCGTCCCGGACTCTGTAACTTGTACAAAACGAAACCCTCGGCTCCGCCTCTTATATAAAGGGGGAGTCGAGGGACGAAGAGATCATCGAATCATTATTTGTCGAGTACTTTTCGGCTGAAACCTTCGAGATCTACTTGCCCTCTACTTCTAACTAAACCCTAGCCTATAACCCGTAGGCATTGACAAGGTGACACCTTGTCAATTGGCGCAGTCTGTGGGAATTAGAGGCGTAAGGATCTGATCTCGATGGCACGTTCAAGATCTTCGACATCGTCAACCGGAAGCAACACAATGGATCGAGGTAAACAGATCGCTGCTTTGGTCTTGTCGATTTTGTTCCTCACCCACCCTCCCGTTTGGATGCATATGCGTATACGGCGGAGCCCATGGAGATGACGTTCGGAAGGTTTCACTTTCGCGTCGAGAAGGAAGGATCGTATCGTGTCGAAATTCCGATTTCGTCGGGATCGTCGGCGGTCGATTCCGATTTTTCAAGCTATACATCGTCAACCGAGTCGGAGAAGAAGAAACCTCGGAAACACGTTACGTCGGCACCGAGCAAGAGAGAAACTCGCCAAGATCTTCGGCGACATATCATTCGAGTCATCCGCGGACTCATATATAAGCGATGACTCAAGCGATGTCGACAGTTACGACTTCATCGACAAATCTATCACGGTGGGCAAGGTCTTCATCAATCTCAACAATGATGTCACCAAACCCAACATAGATCTGAGTACAAAATATCATCAGATTTATGCTATCGAAAATCAAGAGGAAACATCGGAGGCTTTCGACGATTTGGGTAATCCCTATGTCGATCCCTCAGATCTAAGGAGAGGTATGGGCACTAAATACGTCGGGCCCACACCACGTGTCAGAGTTCAACTTCCACAAGCAGCACGGGATAGAGCTGCAAAAGCTTTAGATGGTTCGGAGCCAATGACGACAACGGCTACGGCTCAAGAAGCTGCAAGCTTATCAATATAGGCTCGCACGAGCTGCCGGAGAAATAGAAAAACAGAGACGGCTGAGTTGAACGAGGAGAAAGGAGGCAGCTACGCATCCGGCGGGGAGAAGGGCAGATTTAAGTCGACAATCTAGGGTTTCGGGTGATAGCCATAGGGAGGCTCGGAACGAGAGGAAGATCAAGGTTACAACACATACCGAAGCGAGAAAGAGAGCACTTAGTTCAAAACCTCGACATGTCCTTTATGTCGATAGATACAAGAGGAAACATTATCCCTAAAACACCGGAAAGCTGGGTATATGGCGACACAAGCTTATATCCTCGCATCTAGGCCACCCCCGAGTGATCCAAGGGAAACATTATACAATATGGCGTTAGCGGGGGTTGGAGCTATGGGGACGGCGTTTGTATCAACGCCTCCCGGGAAGGAGCGGCAAGGCAAAATAGTCCACGACTGCGGCGGCAACGGCGGCGGTCCACGAAGGACCAAGTGGAGCAAGAGACACGGGAGCACAAGCAAGGGTCGATAGAGCGAGGCAAAGCGAGAAGAGATCATCGGCAATCCCCGGAGCTTGACGACGAGGATATGTGCGGTCTACCATGCTTCACGAGGAGAGTCCGAAAAACTCGAGTCCCCTCAGGATTCAAGCTACCCGATCACTTCAAAAAATTCGACGGTCTGCAAGATCCGGAAGATTGGCTAGTTGATTACCTCGAGACGGTGAAGTTAGCTCGGAGGAACTAGGGCAATAGCCATGCAAAGTATTCAGGTGCACTTTAGTGGAGCCGCTCGATCTTGGATCAAAAAGCTTCCGCCGGGATCTATCGACAATTGGGAAAGTTTCGAGGATGTATTCGTCAAGAACTTCGGGTCCACGTGCAAAAAACCTGCGTCGTTAGAAGAGCTGAGAGCATGTCGACAAAAGCCGGATGAGTCAATGAGAAAATACATCCAAAGGTGGAACATCATAAAAAACTCGGCGAGAAAATATATCGACGAGAGAGCAATAGATGCGTTTGTCGCAGGAATTAGGCGTGGAGATTTTGTCGAGGACTTGGGAAGGACCAATCCAAAGACGGTATCCGCGCTAATGGAGATAGCAAATAGATGGGCGAGATGGAGAGGATGCTGTCCACAACAAACGACACGGGTCACCGAGAGGAGGACCGTGGTCGAAATTACCAATCGAGCGACGATTTCCCCGGCGGTACCCGAATTATGACGCCCCAGGGGCAGATTTCGGCGAGGCTTTCGGGCAAACACGGGGGAAACGGTAGAGATGATTATCGAGAAGCAGCGAGCAGCGAGGCGAAAACGGGGACGACTCTCGCAACGGGCAAAATAGCGGGCCTAGGTTCCCAAGGCCTTTCGTGTCACCCGAAGAAATGATGAACGGACCGTGCCGGATGCATTTTTTCATCGACGACGAACGGAAAAAGACAGTCGGGGCACCTGCGGAAAGACTGTCGAAATTTTCAAGCAATGTTCGGATATGCGAGAGAACGCTCATGCTCGAGCAGCACGAGAGAAATCCTCGGGAGCCCGGAAGCGAGGTTCACCTACCACCACCTCCCGCGATTACGGACGACAACCGGCACCGGCTCGGAATAGCGGCAGCACCTCCACCACCACCTTATGTCGATCCTAACTCAAACGGAGCGGTGTCGATGATTCGAAGGGAAGGCCGTCCAACGAGAACTCAAAAAGTGATCTCGAGACAGGTGTTCATGGCGGAGAAAATGCCTCCACCAACGAGTTGAGTACCTCAATTGGTCGGGGCAAAACATCGGCTTCACCATAGCGGATCATCCGCGGCAAGTTCCTCGACCGGGGCGGTCGGCACTTATTACGCCGGCGGTTATTGCGGGATTTGATGTTTCTCGAGTATTCATAGATGGTGGCGGCGGCTTAAACCTTATGTACGCGAGATACATTGAGGAAGATGAACATATCCTTAGCAAACACTGAAGCCAACGGACACAAGGTTCCACGGCATCACACCGGAGAAACCAAGTTATCCATTGGGGAAGATAAATCTTGACGTTCGAGTTTGGAACTCGAGAGAATTATAGAATTGAGAAAGCTGGAATTTGAAGTCGTGGATTTTCCGTCGCAATACCACGCTTTGTTGGGACGACCGAGCATACGCTAGGTTTATGGCGGTACCACACTATACATATCTGTTGTGGAGATTGCACTGGACCAAAGGGACCAATCACGGTTAAAGGAAGCTTCGCCTTAGCCGAGCAAGTGCGACAAGGATTTTCATCGGTTATCGAAACTTTCGGGATGCAAGGCTGAGTATTTGGCGTCCAAAAGTATGACTGATTACGACGTATTGCCGGACGTTGGAAGGCCAAATAAAGAATCAACTTTCAATACGAGAAAAATTCAAAGGAGGTGCGAGATTCACCCGAACAGGACCCGAAAAAGACGACATCTATCGCAAACAACATGGATATCGCATAGGAAAGCACGCTCGTCGAGTTCCTCCGTGAGAGCTGGAAAATCTTCGCATGGTGTCCAGCTGACATGCCGGGAGTACCCGGGGAACCTGCCGAGCACCACCTAAATTTGGATCCATTAGCGAGACCAATCAAACAACCTTTGCGGCGTTTTCGGAACCAAATCGCAAAGCTATGCTTGTCGAAATCAATCGACTACAAGAAGCTGGTTTTATCAAAGAGATATTCACAGAAGCCACATGGGTAGCAAATCCTATGATGGTGCCAAAGAAAAACACTAAGGTCCTTCGCATGTGCGTCGACTTTACGTGTCTCAATAAACATTTTCCAAAGGATCACTTTCCCCTCCCAAGGATCGATCAAATTATCGACTCCACGGCTGGATGCGAACGTCTTTCCTTCTCGGACGCGTATTCTGGTTATAACCGGATCAGATTGAAAGAAGAAGATGAAGTAAAGACCGCGTTCATTACACCTTACGGCGTGTTTTGCTACTGAGAACAATGCCCTTTGGTCTAAAAATGCGGGAGCAACATACCGGAAGGATGATGCGAAGTGTTTGGCGACACAGATTGGAAAAAACGTGCAAGTATATATTGACGATGTCGTCATAACATCAAAAAAGGGGACAACACCGATTGAGGATCTCAAGGAAACTTTCGACAACCTCAACAAATTCTGCTCGAAGTTGAACCCAACGAAGTGTTCCTTTGGTGTCCCAGCGAGGAGAACTCTTGGGGTTTCTAGTCTCGGCAAGAGGGATTGAAGCAAATCCCGATAAAATACAAGCTATCGTAACAATGAGAAAGCCAACAAAGTTGAAAGAGATACAACGACTAACCGAGGCGAGTCGCAACTTTGAGCAGATTCGTCGCCAGGCTGGGAGAAAAAGCATTACCATTTTACGCTACGATAAAGCAAGGAGACAAATTCCAATGGAACGAAGAGGCCGACAGAGCCTTCGAAGATTTGAAGCGCAAAATCTCGACACCACCAATTTTGGTGGCGCCGAAAGACAAGGAACCTCTCCTGTTATATATCGCAGCCACGCCCCAAGTGGTGAGCACAGTGCTAGTTGTCGAAAGAGAAGAAGAAGGAAAACTCCACGGAGTACAGAGGCCAGTATACTTCGTCAGCGAAGTTTTATCGCCATCAAAACAAAGATACCCTCAGTACCAAAAGCTAGCATACGGAGTGTTCACAACAGCACGAAAATTGTGCCACTATTTTTCGGCACACCCGATCATAGTGGTCAATGAGGCTCCTCTGTCAAATATCTTGAACAATCCGGAAGCTACGGGTCGTGTCTCCCTTTGGGGAATAGAACTTTCCCCTCGGGACATCACGTATGAAAAAAGAAAAGCAATCAAGTCGCAAGTTCCGCCGGACTTCATCGCGAGAATGGATGGAGTCGCAAAACACGGGACCCCCGGACTTATCGAGAACCTGGACCATGAATTTCGACGGGTCCAAAAGAGTAGAAGGTGCTGGCGCGAGAGTAGTACTAATATCACACGAAGGCGACAAGTTAAAGTACATCCTTCGGATGACGTTCCCTAACGCATCTAACAATGAAGCAGAATACAAAGCCCTCATACACGGGATGAAGATGGCGAAGGCTTGCGGTGCAACTCGATTAAAAATCTTTGGCGACTCACAGTTGGTGGCTCAGCAAGTTATGAACCAATGTGACGCGATCAATGATAGCATGGTAGCATACAAGGAGGTGTACAATGAACTCGAGAAGCTATTTGATGGATGCGAGGTAAATCACATCGGTAGATTGAGCAACGATGAAGGCGACATCCTCGCAAATATCGGGTCGCAATGCCTCCCAATTCCGCCGGGAGTATTACGGGAAGAAATAGCGGAGAGATCTACGAAGCCAAAACAGGTGCAGAAAAAAGCAAAAGAGAAAACTTCGACATCCCTCACATAAACCACGGAGGAGGAAGAGGAACAAGAGCTTGGGATGATGGTACAAGTTCCTTGGATGCAAGCATATATATCATACATCCTCAGGAAAGAAATACCCGATGATCCAGTTGAGGCAAGGCGAGTAATTCGACGGTCTAAAGCTTTCACGGTGATCAAAGGAGAATTGTACAAGCGAAGTATTTCGGGCGTTACGCAAAGGTGTGTAACACCCGAAGAAGGAAGAATAATGCTGAAAGATGTACACGAAGGAATATGCGGCCACCACGCGAGTAGTCGAGCCATCGCAGCCAAGGTTTTTCGGGCAGGATTCTATTGGTTGACAACAATCGAGGACGCCAAAGAAATAGTAAGGACTTGCGATGCGTGTCAAAGGTTTGCCGCAAAACCTCACTCTCCAGCGGCAGAACTAACACCAATACCATTGTCGTGGCCCTTCGCACAATGGGGACTCGACATGGTGGGCAAGCTACACAAATCATGGCCAGGAGGAAAAGAATACATGCTAGTAGCTGTCGACAAATTTACAAAGTGGATAGAAGCGAAGCCGATAAATTCGCCAGACGGAGCATCCAAAGTAAAATTCATAAAAGGCCTCGTCTTCAGATTTGGAGTACCCCACAGCATCGTCACGGACAATGGCAGTAACTTTACATCCCACGAATTCAAAGATTATTGCAAAGAAGTGGGTATCAAGTTGCACTTTGCGTCGATGGCACATCCTTAAACCAATGGGCAAGTCGAGAAAGCCAATGGCATCATCCGCAATGGCATCAAGAAACGCCTGTTAGGACCACTTGGAAAAAGCTCGACATACCTGGCCAGAAGAATTACCAAGTGTGTTGTGGAGCATCCGAACAACACCAAATACAGCGACACAGGAAACCCCGTTTTTCGGTCCATGGAGCAGAGGCAGTCCTACCGATAGAAATAGAGCACGACTCACCTAGAGTCACGAGTATAATGAAGAAACCTCCAGGATAGCATTGGAAGACGACGTAGATGCACTCGACGAAGCTCGAGACGAAGTATTATCAAGGGTAACCAAATATCAACAGGACTCGAAGAATTACCACGAGTCGACGTTTGCGGCCAAGATCTTTCCGGGTGGGAGACCTAGTTCTTCGGCTCACGCGGAAAAGTCATGAAAAGCTCGAGTCACCATGGCTTGGCCCTTATATTGTCACGGAAGTAATCGGAGGAGGAGCATACGGGATAAAGGACAAGAAGACGAGGAGTGGAGGAGCAAAACCCCTGGAACGTGGCGCAACTCGGGCGGTTCTACGCTTAGAGCTAAATATAGTCCTTGTAAAACTTCAATGTACTTGAAACGCCCGCGAGTTTTTAGACGCACTCTTTTCCTTTTCGGGGCACCGAGTGGGGCCGGGAAAGGTTTTTAATGAGGCGGGCTCGCGGTGCTTGCAATATAATAAAGATAGTGTCAATATAGCTTTTCTCCATCGACATGCTCAAACTCCCCAACCCGACGAATTTCAATATAGTTCCTTCGAAAAAAGAAAAAGCCTTGCCTTGGTATTAAATTACCTCGCGAGTCAATAAAAAAGCAAAATAGTATTCAACAAAGAAGCTCGGGGGCTGATATTCGCCAAAACTACATATTGGATAACTGCTTTGGTTCAAAACCTTGCATTATACAAATACAGTGAATAGTCACCGAAAACACTCGGGGGCTAGATAAACATAGAAACATGATGTTCGCTTCACAAATATAATCACAATCGTGATTTACAAGGAAGAATTATCTACCTAAAGAAAAAAAATTAGTCATGATTCAATATATCGTCAAGGGTAATCCTGTTTTCTTCAGGAGCGGCGCCAAGAAAATCAGCATAATGACCATCTGCAAAAAAGTCGGCATCCATCCGAAGAAGATCTTCGATCATTTCTTCAGCTATAGGCGAAACCTTCGTGTTAATACGATCGACACCAACTCTTCGGCGCCGTACCTTCGCGTGAACTTTCCCAACAACTTGGGTCAAGTCAAGCTTTGAGTGGCAAATCTGCGGCATGATAAGGGCAAATCGGCGCCGGCCACCGGTTGAGCTTTGACAAAATCATGGATCCTATGAGCATCCTTAAATTTCTCCATTAACTCGGGAAGAGTTTTCGGTGGAACGTTCGAGGAAACATAGAGTTATAAACCATGGACGGGGTCTTGGTACGAAGTCAAGGAAATCGCGAGTTTGAGAGGCACGCTCCTGAAATCTGACAATCTGGCGGGTCCTCTCTGGGGTAGCCCAAAATAGAGAACCATGATCAAGGGAAAGGTTAACAAGGAGGTTCGTCCTGGTATTTATTCTATCCTCTTCGGCAACAGCATCAGTAAAGGAGCCTATGAAAACAAAGAAACAGAAAACTTCAAGACACATAGCATAAAGACGGAAGATATTAAGGATAAAACAAGCATACCCGACATATCTGCACTGGCTTCGTTCATTAACTCGAGCATGAAATTTTCTTGAGTAGTCGCCTTTTCAGCCTCGGAAGCAGCAATTTCCTTGGCAGCCACGGCCTCGCAAGCTTGTTGAAGTGCAACTTTTTCGGCTTCAGATGACTTACGAGACTTCTCCATCATCACAAGTGTTTGTTTCTTCGCATACTGAAGTTGCTGCCGAAGTTCATCCAATTCTTGCGGCAAAGAATCTTCGACAGATGTAGTACCAGCAAGAGCTCTCTTTGAGTGAGAAGAAGGCGAAATATTGGAAGGACCAGGAGCTGGCGTATAATTGTCAAAAATTAACTGGAAAAAAGAAATATTTCGACATCAATCACTGAGTAAAGATAGATTTCCATTCATTCCCATAATATATACATGTCTATTACAAAAGAAGGACCTTCTAGAGACCTATCGAAGCGGTTATCGCCAAGAACACTACGGCGACAAAGCCAAAAGAACGAGGTACGCTAAAAAGAAAAAGCAAAGAGGCATTCAACTAGACCTCCGGCCTTGATGAGCTAGGAGTCGAAGACGGCGTGATCCCGAGATAGGCCAGGATTTTCTTCGTGTTGGGCTTAGCTGCCTTGATCAGCGACCTCCACCTTGATTGTTCTATCTGCTCAGTATTGCCAACTTTCGCCCAGTCGATAGTTTGCTGGCTATTGGCTACCAAGGCAACAGTGTTGACAAAGGAAAGTCCCGACTATTGATAGAGATGAAGTGAATTTGACAAAGGAAAGTATGTCGACAAGAAAAATAAAAACAGAATGGCGACAGGACAAGTCATTTGAATACTTCGGGAGCCTTTGGTCACACACAAGTTTTTGCCCAAATGCTCGGGGGCTACTTCGATAAAAGTAAAATTTCGACTATGGCAATATAGAAATTGCGGGAGCCTACAACCAAGCACAAGTTCGTGGTTGTAGCCTCGGGGGCTACTCCCATCGGGAGCGCTGTTCGCGCACCCGAGAGATAAAAAAAGAAGAGAATATCGGGAAATAATGACAATATAGCGACAAGGTGGATTAAAATGTTGAGCCTACAACCAAGCACAAGTTCTTGGCTGTAGCCTCGGGGGCTACTCCCATCGGGAACGCTGTTCGCGTGCCCGATGAAATTAAAAAAGGAAAAGGAAGAAAGATAGAAAAGCAAGAGAGTATATTTCGAGTTATAATTAACTCTACATATACTCCCATCGGGAGATTAATATAAGTCATATTTGACTCGATAAAATGTGCCATTCCAACAGCCGGAAAAGCACTCGACAATATATTCTCGAACGCCAAAGTTGCGATCAATTTCTGAATGCCGCAAATTTGCGAAGGTAAGACCCCAGATCCGTTCTGCTGGGCGTGGCATCGCCTAAGACTGCGCTCTGCTACTTTTATCCGTATCAACAGATACGAAGAAAAATCCTAACGGACGCGTTAGGTACTCGATAAATTTGACCGGGACTCGGCGGAATGGTAAGACCTTAAGCGGCACCTGTCGGAGTTTACACCGAGTATCCCGAGATCATGTCCGGGGACGTGATCTTGAAGTAGGTTTTTGCGGATTTCCACTAGAGCAGTTAACTAGTACCTGATCCGTCAGATGAACTATCCCCAACTACCAGTATCCCTGTACAATATAGAAATTTATATGAAGAAATATAGAAAAGTTTAAATTGTCAAATGAAAATAAACAGTGGAGATTTTCCCTGACTCTACGATTCAAGCAAAATCTCGGGGGCTACTGACATAGGCATCCCAAATGGGCCTGCCGGAAATAGTACCCGGGGTTTAATGAAGGCCCACTACCCGAAGAATAAGAAGATTCGGGAGCCCAAGATATATTAAGGAAAGTAGAGTTGTAATAGGAAGTGTTGTTTGTAATCTGGCGGGATGAGTTAGAAACCGTCCCGGACTATGTAACTTGTACAAAACGAAACCCTCGGCTCCGCCTCTTATATAAAGGGGGAGTCGAGGGACGAAGAGATCATCGAATCATTATTCACAAACCCTAGTTTTCATAATCGTCGAGTACTTTTCGGCTGAAACCTTCGAGATCTACTTGCCCTCTACTTCTAACTAAACCCTAGCCTATAACCCGTAGGCATTGACAAGGTGACACCTTGTCACCCAGATTTAATGGAGGCATGAACCCACTATCGAGCATAAATACTCCCTCTTGGAGTCACAAGTATCAACTTGGCCAGAGCCTCTACTAGCAACGGAGAGCATGCAAGAACATAAATAACATATATGATAGATTGATAATCAACTTGACATAGTATTCAATATTCATCGGATCCCAACAAACACAACATGAAGGATTACAAATAGATGATCTTGATCATGATAGGCAGCTCACAAGATCTAACATGATAGCACAATGAGGAGAAGACAACCATCTAGCTACTGCTATGGACCCATAGTCCAGGGGTGAACTACTCACACATCGATCCGGAGGCGATCATGGCGATGAAGAGACCTCCGGGAGATGATTCCCCTCTCCGGCAGGTGCCGGAGGCGATCTCCTGAATCCCCCGAGATGGGATTGGCGGCGGCGGCGTCTCTGGAAGGTTTTCCGTATCGTGGCTCTCGGTCCTGGGGGTTTCGCGATGGAGGCTTTAAGTAGGCGGAAGGGCAGGTCGAGGGGCGTCACGGGGGACCCACACAACAGGGCCGCGCGGCCAGGGCCCAGGCCGCGCCACCCTGGCGTGTCGTCGCCCTATGGCCCCACTTCGTTTCCTCGCCGGTCTTCTGGAAGCTTCGTGCAAAAATAGGACCCTGGGCGTTGATTTCGTCCAATTCCGAGAATATTTCCTTACTAGGATTTCTGAAACCAAAAACAGCAGAAAACAACGAATCGGCTCTTCGGCATCTCGTCAATAGGTTAGTGCCGGAAAATGCATAATAATGACATATAATGTGTATAAAACATGTGAGTATCATCATAAAAGTAGCATGGAACATAAGAAATTATAGATACGTTTGGGACGTATCAAGCATCCCCAAGCTTAGTTCCTGCTCGCCCTCGAGTAGGTAAACGATAATAAAGATAATTTCTGAAGTGACATGCTATCATAATCTTGATCATATTATTGTAAACCATATGAGATGAATGCAGCGATTCGAAGCAATGATGAAGATAATGAGTAAACAAATGAATCATATAGCAAAGACTTTTCATGAATAATACTTTCAAGACAAGCATCAATAAAACTTGCATAAGAGTTACTCATAAAGCAATAAATTCAAAGTAAGGGCATTGAAGCAACACAAAGGAAGATAGAAGTTTCAGCGGTTGCTTTCAACTTCAACATATTTATCTCATGGATAATTGTCAACACAAAGTAATATAACAAGTGCAATAGGTAAACATGTAAGAATCAATGCACACAGTTGGTACAAGTGTTTGCTTTTGGGATAGAAAGAATAGGCAAACTGACTCACCAATAAAGTAAAAGATAGGCCCTTCGCAGAGGGAAGCATTGATTACTATATTTGTGCTAGAGCTTTTCATTTTGAAAACAAGAAACAATTTTGTCAACGGTAGTAATAAAGCATATGTGTTATGTATAAGACATCTTATAAGTTGCAAGCCTCATGCATAGTATACCAATAGTGCTCGCACCTTGTCCTAATTAGCTTGGATTAACACGGATTATCATTGCATAGCATATGTTTCAACCAAGTGTCACAAAGGGGTACCTCTATGCCGCTTGTACAAAGGTCTAAGGAGAAAGCTCGCATTGAATTTCTCGCTTTTGATTATTCTCAACTTAGACATCCATACCGGGACAACATAGACAACAGATAATGGACTCCTCTTTAATGCTTAAGCATTCAACAACAATTAATATTCTCATAAGAGATTGAGGATTAGTTGTCCACACTGAAACTTCCACCATGAATCATGGCTTTAGTTAGCGGCCCAATGTTCTTCTCTAACAGTATGCATACTCAAAACATTTGATCATGAAAATCGCCCTTACTTCAGACAAGACGAACATGCATAGCAACTCACATGAAATTCAACAAAGGTAAAAGTTGATGGCGTCCCCAGAAACATGGTTACCGCTCAACAAGCAACTTATTAAGAAATAAGACACATAAGTACATATTCTTCACCACAATAATTTTTAAGGCTATTTTCTCCCATGAGCTATATATTGCAAAGACAAAGAATAGAAATTTTAAAGGTAGCACTAAAGTAATTTACTTTGGAATGGCGGAGAAATACCATGTAGTAGGTAGGTATGGTGGACACAAATGGCATGGTTATTGGCTCATGGATTTGGATGCACGAGAAGAATTCCTCTCAATACAAGGCTAGGCTAGCAAGGTTGTTTGAAGCAAACTCAAGTATAAAAGGTGCAGCAAAGCTCAAATATGAACATATTGTAACTATTATAAGACTTTATATTGTCTCCTTATTGTTCAAACACCTTAACCAGAAAATATCTAGACTCTAGAGATCAATCATGCAAACCAAATTTTAACAAGCTCTATGTAGTTATTCATTAATAGGTAAAAGGTACATGATGCAAGAGCTTAAACATGATCTATATGAGCACAACAATTGTCAAGTATCACATTATTCAAGACATTAAACCATTTACCACATGCGGCATTTTCCGTTTCCAACCATATAACAATGAATGAAATAGTCCAACTTTCGCAATGAACATTAAAGATAAAGCTAAGAACACATGTGTTCATACGAAACAACGGAGCGTGTCTCTCTCCCAAACAAAGAATGCTAGGATCCGATTTATTCAAACAAAAACAAAAATAAAAACAAACAGACGCTCTAAGTAAAGCACATAAGATGTGACGGAATAAAAATATAGTTTCAATAGAGGAACCTGATAAGTTGTCGATGAAGAAGGGATGCCTTGGGCATCCCCAAGCTTAGACGCTTGAGTCTTCTTAAAATATGCAGGGATGAACCACGGGGGCATCCCCAAGCTTTGACTTTTCACTCTTCTTGATCATATTGTATCATCCTCCTCTCTTGACCCTTGAAAACTTCCTCCACACCAAACTCGAAACAAACACATTAGAGGGTCAGTGCATAATTCATATATTCAGAGGTGACATAATCATTCTTAACACTTATGGACATTGCACAAAGCTACTGAAAGTTAATGGAACAAAGAAATCCATCAAACATAGCAAAACAGGCAATGCGAAATAAAAGGCAGAATCTGTCAAAACAGAACAGTTCGTAAAGACGAATTTTAAAGTGGCACCAGACTTGCTCAGATGAAAATTCCCAAATTGAATGAAAGTTGCGTACATATCTGAGGATCACGCACGTAAATTGGCAGATTTTTTTAATTTTTCTACAGAGACTACTGCTCAAATTCGTGACAGCAAGAAATCTGTTCCTGCGCAGTAATCCAAATCTAGTATTGGCTTTACTATCAAAGACTTTACTTGGCACAACAATGCAATAAAATAAAGATAAGGGGAGGTTGCTACAGTAGTAACAACTTCCAAGACTCAAATATAAAATAAAGTGCAGAAGTAAAATAATGGGTTGTCTCCCATAAGCGCTTTTCTTTAACGCCTTTCGACTAGGCGCGAAAAGTGTGTATCAAGTATTGTCAAGAGACGAAGCATCAACATCATAATTTGTTCTATTAATAGAATCATAAGGTAACTTCATTCTCTTTCTAGGGAAGTGTTCCATACCTTTCTTGAGAGGAAATTGATATTTGATATTACCTTCCTTCATATCAATGGTAGCACCAACAGTTCGAAGAAAAGGTCTTCCCAATATAATGGGACAAGATGCATTGCATTCAATATCCAAGACAACAAAATCAACGGGGACAAGGTTATTGTTAACCATAATACGAACATTATCAATCCTCCCCAAAGGTTTCTTTATAGCATTATCAACAAGATTAACATCCAAATAAAAAAATTTCAATGGTGGCAAGTCAAGCATATCATAGATTTTCTTAGGCATAACATAAATACTTGCACCAAGATCACATAAAGCATTACAATCAAAATCATTGACCCTCATCTTAATGATGGGCTCCCAACCATCTTCTAACTTCCGAGGAATAGAGGTTTCAAGTTTTAGTTTCTCTTCTCTAGCTTTTATGAGAGCATTTGTAATATGTTTTGTAAAGGCCAAATTTATAGCACTAGCATTGGGACTTTTAGCAAGTTTTTGTAAGAACTTTATAACTTCAGAGATGTAAATTATCAAAGTCTAAACCATTATGATCTACAGCAATGGAATCATTGTCCCCAATATTTTGAAAAATTTCAGCAGTTTTATCAATTTCAGCAGTTTTAGCAGTTTCAGGCAATTTTGCACGCTTTGCACTAGGAGTAGTAATATTGCCAACACCAATTAGTTTACCATTGATAGTAGGAGGTGTAGCAACATGTGAATCATTAACATTACTAGTGGTGGTAATAGTCCAAACTTTAGCTACATTATTCTCTTTAGCTAGTTTTTTATTTTCTTCTCTTTCCCACCTAGCATGCAATTCGGCCATCAATCTAATATTCTCATTAATTCGAACTTGGATGGCATTTGTTGTAGTAACAATTTTATTATCAATATCCTTATTAGTCATAACTTTCAATTTTAAAAGATCAACATCAGAGGCAAGACTATCAACCTTAGAAGCAAGAATATCAATTTTATCAAGCTTTTCCTCAACAGATTTGTTAAAAGCAGTTTGTGTACTAATAAATTCTTTAAGCATGGCTTCAAGACCAGGGGTGCATTCCTATTATTGTTGTAAGAATTCCCATAAGAATTACCATAACTATTACCATTAGCAGAAGGATATGCCCTATAGTTGTTACCAGAATTATTCCTATAAGCATTGTTGTTGAAATTATTATTTTTAATGAAGTTCACATCAACATGTTCTTCTTGGGCAACCAATGAAGCTAAGGGAACATTATTAGGATCAACATTAGATCTACCATTCACAAGCATAGACATAATAGCATCAATCTTATCACTCAAGGAGGAGGTTTCTTCAACAGAATTTACCTTCTTACCTTGTGGAGCTCTTTCCGTGTGCCATTCAGAGTAATTTATCATCATATCATCAAGAAGCTTTGTTGCCGCCCCTAAAGTGATGGACATAAAGGTACCTCCAGCAGCTGAATCCAATAGGTTCCGTGAAGAAAAATTCAATCCTGCATAAAAGGTTTGGATGATCATCCAAGTAGTCAGTCCATGGGTTGGGCAATTCTTTACCAAAGATTTCATTCTCTCCCATGCTTGAGAAACATGTTCATTATCTAATTGCTTGAAATTCATTATGCTAATTCTCAAAGATATAATTTTAGCGGGAGGATAATATCTACCAATAAAAGCATCCTTACATTTAGTCCAAGAATCAATACTATTTCTAGGAAGAGATAGCAACCAATCTTTAGCTCTTCCTCTTAAGGAGAAAGGAAACAATTTCAATTTTATAATATCACCATCTACATCCTTATCTTTTGCATTTCACATAGTTCAACAAAGTTATTAAGATGGGCAGCAGCATCATCAGAACTAACACCAGAAAATTGATCTCTCATAACAAGATTCAGTAAAGCAGGTTTAATTTCAAAGAATTCTGCTGTAGTAGCAGGTGGAGCAATAGGTGTGCATAAGAAATCATTATTATTTGTGCTAGTGAAGTCACACAACTTAGTATTCTCAACAGTACCCATTTTAGCAGTAGTAAATAAAGCAAACTAAATAAAGTAAATGCAAGTAACTAATTTTTTTGTATTTTCGATATAGAGAACAAGACAGTAAATAAAGTAAAGCTAGCAACTAATTTTTTTGTGTTTTTGATATAAGAGCAAACAAAGCAGTAAATAAAATAAAGTAAAGCAAGACAAAAACAAAGTAAAGAGATTGGAAGTGGGAGACTCCCCTTGCAGCGTGTCTTGATCTCCCCGGCAACGGCGCCAGAAAAAGAGCTTGATGCGTGAAGTCGACACGTCCGTTGGGAACCCCAAGAGGAAGGTGTGATGCGTACAGTAGCAAGTTTTCCCTCAGAAAGAAACCAAGGTTTATCGAACCAGTAGGAGCCAAGAAGCACGTTGAAGGTTGATGGCGGCGGAGTGTAGTACGGCGCAACACCAGGGATTCCGGCGCCAACGTGGAACCTGCACAACACAATCACAGAACTTTGCCCCAACGTAACAGTGAGGTTGTCAATCTCACCGGCTTGCTGTAAACAAAGGATTAGATGTATAGTGTGGAAGATGATGATTGTTTGCGAAGAACAGTAAAGAACAATTGCAGTAGATTGTATTTCAGATGTAAAGAATAGGACCGAGGTCCACAGTTCACTAGTGGTGTCTCTCCCATAAGGTAAGCAGATGTTGGGTGAACAAATTACAGTTGGGCAATTTACAAATAAAGAAGGCATAACAATGCACATACATATATCATGATGAGTACTATGAGATTTAATCGGGGCATTACGACAAAGTACATAGACCGCTATCCAGCATGCATCTATGCCTAAAAAGTCCACCTTCAGGTTATCATCCGAACCCCCTCCAGTATTAAGTTGTAAACAACAGACAATTGCATTAAGTATGGTGCGTAATGTAATCAACACAAATATTCTTAGACAAAGCATCGATGTTTTATCCCTAGTGGCAACAGCACATCCACAACCTTAGAACTTTCTGTCACTGTCCCAGATTTAATGGAGGCATGAACCCACTATCGAGCATAAATACTCCCTCTTGGAGTCACAAGTATCAACTTGGCCAGAGCCTCTACTAGCAACGGAGAGCATGCAAGAACATAAATAACATATGTGATAGATTGATAATCAACTTGACATAGTATTCAATATTCATCGGATCCCAACAAACACAACATGAAGGATTACAAATAGATGATCTTGATCATGATAGGCAGCTCACAAGATCTAACATGATAGCACAATGAGGAGAAGACAACCATCTAGCTACTGCTATGGACCCATAGTCCAGGGGTGAACTACTCACACATCGATCCGGAGGCGATCATGGCGATGAAGAGACCTCCGGGAGATGATTCCCCTCTCCGGCGAGGTACCGGAGGCGATCTCCTGAATCCCCCGAGATGGGATTGGCGGCGGCGGCGTCTCTGGAAGGTTTTCCGTATCGTGGCTCTCGGTCCTGGGGGTTTCGCGACGGAGGCTTTAAGTAGGCGGAAGGGCAGGTCGAGGGGCGTCACGGGGGACCCACACAACAGGGCCGCGCGGCCAGGGCCCATGCCGCGTCGCCCTGGCGTGTCGTCGCCCCGTGGCCCCACTTCGTTTCCTCTCCGGTCTTCTGGAAGCTTCGTGCAAAAATAGGACCCTGGGCGTTGATTTCGTCCAATTCCGAGAATATTTCCTTACTAGGATTTCTGAAACCAAAAACAGCAGAAAACAACAGCTGGCTCTTCGGCATCTCGTCAATAGGTTAGTGCCGGAAAATGCATAATAATGACATATAATGTGTATAAAACATGTGAGTATCATCATAAAAGTAGCATGGAACATAAGTAATTATAGATACGTTTGGGACGTATCATGATGCTCATTTGCATGCAAGACACGTCGAATTGCATGCATGGTGCCAACTGGTGTATATGACGTGGCTAGAGTCATGACATGTCGATTTGCATGCATGGTGACCCGTGGTGTCTAGGACGTGGCATGGTCTAAGACATATGTTGTGCTGCATGGGTGGCTGTTGATGCGTTGGCAGGAGTAGTGAATGCAGTAGTGGTGTGTAATATGATGTAGGGTAGATAGGTGAGGCCAGATTTAATCTGTAGACTTGAAGTAGAGAAGAAACAAGATAAAGCATGGAGAACTGAAGTAGCTTATAGATGCTTGGATACACATTTATATGAAAGAATATCAACTGGTATTTGGAAAGAAGCTCTATGTAGATGGTTCTTGCTATTCCTAAATTATCTCTATATCCATTTTTTTAGTATTAGTCCATTAGATTCCAAGGAAAAAGAAGATGTTCCTCACTTTGCTAAGTGGTTTGAAAAAACTAATACATAATAAAGGATCTTGTTGACATATGTACCAATAATATACCTTTGGAAAATAAGTTAATATTAAAGATAAATTTTGTTGACACGTGTATCAGCTAAACATCAAATATCAAGTCGTTAAACCGGCCTTGATTCATAGTTGGATCTCCTCATTTATTAATTGCCTCCAAGCATCTTATTCCATTGGCTCATTTTGATAGATTCTTCAATGTATGAAGTAGAAGTTTCTCCAATCTTGTTAGCATGACCTTAGCAGAAACAACTTAACTGTAGTTATTTTTGAAATTCAGATACTTTTTAATAGGAGCGGTGGATTGAAAGTGTAAGCGAGATGTGTTGTTTTTTTGTAGTTGATGGTGATTAGGTGTTTTGTATAATTAGTGGTGACTGGAGTTGTATGGTTGGCTGTGTCGTTGTTGGTGGTATATTGTATGGAGAGTGGTGCTGTTTTGGTTGTTTTTGGCAGATTGGGTGGTTTGATTCAGATGTGATCACGTGAATAGCTTGTTGTTTGCTTCCAGCTGGTTTGGTAGGCTGTAGTTTGAGGGAGTGTATAGCTGCCTTGTTACAGTTAGTAGGGTGTGTAGGTTCTGTTATTTGAGGAGGTAGTGGATTTTATGGTTGGCTGATTGAGGTGGATGGGTAGCAGTGTTAATGTGTCGGCAGGGTATGGTCTCCTGTGATGTCTGAAGGCAGTAAGTTGGCACGATGTGGTTGATGCAGTCCGTTGGCAGGATGTGCAATTATCTTGTATCACAGATGGTGATGTTGATTTAGTTATGTGCAGTGATACCGCTGTAGGTGAGCTGGCGTTGTAGCTTTGTGTATGTTTTCAGTAGGGTTAAGAAGTGGGCTGGGGTGATGGTAGTTTGGGTGTCCTATATAATTGGTCGACCTACACCTGTGTTTTCATTGGCAAGCAGTGCAAACCGTTTTGTTCATCACACCTCTTTGTTTCTCCGTGTTTTAGCTGTTAGCTGAGGTGACGATGGCTGCTCCTCTCATTGAGTTCTTGGCTCCTCCTCCCTTTATTGATGGGAGTATGCTTCAATTTTGGAGCAGAGGGGGGAATATCTCTCTAGAAGATGCTACTCGTATGTTTTTAGAGGCATATTTTGATGACCATCGGTTTTTTAAACTCAAGAGGGGTGTTGGAAACTGTGTTTTTGGGCATCTGTGGAATAGCGGTGATGCGTTCGATTTGCATGGCACCGCTGGTTGGGTGGGCAACACTATTGTCTGTTGTGCGAAGGTGGATCCACACATGTTATATGATGTTCGTGCGGCAGCGTTTGTTCCAGTTATTCGGTTTATTCGCTAGTGTTGTGGGTGTCTTGTTGTTATTGTATCCTTTGGTCGGTTCGTTAGTTGCTGTAGTTATTCATGCATGGTTCTTTCACTTGGTTAGCTCGGTGTATGTTGTGTATTGTTGTGTTTGATGGAGAGGTTTTAGCTTCAGGTGGTGCGTGGTGTTGTATCAGGTGAATGTGATGTTGGTTTGTAATCGGTGTGTGTTGTATGAAATAAAATCGATCTGCGTTTGTTTTATTTTTTGGTCTATATATTACAGGTTGAAAATCGGCAGGTATTTTTCAAAAGAAGTGAGAATAATTGCAGGCGTAAGAGGAGATGAGAGTCTCGTTTTATTTGTTCTGCTGTAGTATAGGTGTGAGAAAAAGTTGACATGTGAAAATAAATATAGGGGTGGGTTGTGGTGAGGCATAGAGTATGGGTACAACAATATGTTTGGAATGGAAGTGAGTAAGAGTGGAAAGTGAAATTATTTTGGAATGAAGTTCCTTTTATTTTTTGGCAATGGTTTTTGTTACTACAAATAGTTCCAATTCTGGAAAATTAAGCGTGTATGATGGTGTAAAAATAATTTCATCCGAATGATAGCGTATATTATGTGTTGGTTGAGGTTTTTGCTTCAGATTGTTTGTGTAGTCGAATGTGAAGGATAGTCAAAGCAAGAAATGGTAGATGGGACAACATGTGTTGAGTGAAAATAAAAGAAACTATAATAATCTGGTGTAAGGAAAAAAATAGTTCGATAATTTGTGAAGCTTGTCTTTACATAGGTAAAATATTAAGACATATACACTGTTACGCAAATGATTGGAGATATTAATTATGTCTTATAGTGCGTAAATTAAATATCAATTTTTTAGAATACAAGGTACTTCATTTTTTACATTGATTCAAACAATTTTTTTGTATTATGGCAAATTGGCATGTTAAATTTTACTTTTAGGAATAAAACGTATGGGCTTATGAGGAAGCAAAATATGGTGTTGGCACCCGGTGGCAATACCCCTCAGGTAGCTGTCGAATCGATAATATAGATCCGTTCTGCTTGCCACAACGCTTATTCTAATTAGCCATCATGCCTGCAAATCATCTGCTCGTGCTGACTACCCAGGTCAGATTTTACTGGTAGCAACTGCGAACGATAGTAGGTATGGTGCCAGACGTCGGAAGTATTAAGTATTTTTTATAGCGGGTAAATTAAATGTCAATTTACAGGATACAAGGTACGGTGGTTTTTACATCAATTCAAACATTTTTTTGTATCATGGCAAACTCGTATGTTAAATTTTACTTTTAGGGCTAAGACGTATATATGGGTTTATGAGAAAGCAGAATCTGCGCTCATGGGCTGATGTGTTGCTACTGTTTGCTTGTGTGTGGCTCGCAGTCTCGAGAGGGTTAGCGGCAGCAGTCCGTGGTGTTTGTTGTTGGGCAGGTGAATTCAATTATGGAGAGGAGAGAGAAGGAAGTATGCATGTAAGCTTACGACACTTGGTTTGAAATGTAGTCCCTTAATTATTGCATTGTGGAGAGAGAATGAGCATGCATGCATGCTGTTAAAATTATGGAGATGAGAGAGACAAAACGAAGCATGCATGTAGCGGTTACATGCTTGCTTTCAACAAAAAGAAGACCACCGGTTAATCTGGGATCATTTTTAGTACGCTCAAAAGTGGAGCGTGAAATCCCTTTTTTTTGCCACTATTTGGTGCACATGTCGATTGCAAGCTAAAACAATTTTTTGTGCTATGAGAAAATGGCAGGAAATTTTTTATTTTTAGGAGTAAGACGTATGTCTTTATGAGAAACTAGCAATGTTACCCGCGCATTTGCGCGGCTAGATTTTATATAGACATTAATTTGTTGTTACATTTTTAGAATTCAAATTCAGTTGTTTATTACGATCACATTTTAGGTTTTTTATGATCTTAGATGTTTTATTTCACATTTTGTTTGTCAAGTTCACATAGATCATGTGAGTTAAACTTTTTTTGTAGATTTTTGTTTTCATTTTCGTAATATCTTTTGCATCGAACAAAATATCACACCGCACACTTAATCATTTTTTCTATCTTATTTATCGTCTTTGTATTGATGTCTTTATCTTTACAACTCATAATAATTCAGGACTAAGTTCAGTTCAACACAAAATATTACTTTGGATCCATGTAGGAATTGGATGTTATTTTCCTTTAGCCGTATTTAGTCATTTGACATATTTTTTAACACATTTATACCTAGCTTATTTATGCTGGTATGATGATTTTTCCGTAAACAATACTCATGTATGGGTTTTAAGCACCCCGTTCATTCCCAACTTGTTTATTCACTACATGCTTCTCGTACACCAGGTAAAACATCAATATCCTTGTCTCTTAGCGACGACTATCAGACTAAATAACGGTTTTAGCCACACCCATGTGCACATTTCTCCTCTGAAAAGCAAGAGAAAGTTCCCTTTCTCATCTCTACCAGTCGGTCGGCTGAACCCAATTCATTTTCTTTCCCATGCACCTTCAATTCTTGCGAGTCCCTGCTCTTGGAGGCGAGGCTTAACCAAGGGGTGGACGCGCGGTTGTGCAGCAGAAACGTCGTTTCTCACCGATGAGGCATACATCGGACACGGTCGATGGTGCACGTTTGAGGTACTGCCTCTATTTGTGGTGTAGGATTTGCATCCGCATGCTCCCGATCCAGCGATCAATCCAAGCATACATCCGTAGACTTAATCCGCTTGCAGTTTGCTAATCCTGCGAGTTCAACATTCATGAAACAAAAGTATAGCTATCAGCTATAGATATTGTAGTACTAATTGAGATGCCTCAGTGTTTCATAATCAGTTATTTTTCGACTTTATATAGATTTATATGAAACCTAATTGCTACAAATTACCTTTTGTCACTACACAATTACATAATGTCGGTTATCTCATAAGACTTCAATTTTAAATATTGTGTGCTAAATCCAATTGTCTTTATTTATCTCCCATTATAGTTTGTCGGATCCATAAATAAATAACTGTAATAGATAATCACAATTCCGAATTCAGCTATTTTCACTTAGACAGGTCATGTTTGGCACATTCACAGACTATTCTAATGCAATTTATCCAACAGGCTTTTGTATATTTCATCGTTTGGTTAACTAATATTCTCAGATACCTTGCCTATATTTTTTCTATGGTATATCTTAGAAAATAAGTTGTAATAATGAAAACCACAAAAAAAATTACTATTGGGCATTTCATGAACTAAAACTGTGTCTTTTTCTTGATTTTACTTCCTAACATAGTATCATTTATTGTTCTGCTTTCGTTACATAAGTCCATATATAACTTCATTATTACGCTTGTATCAACTGCCTTCCTACCACTGCTGAAAAGAAAAACCTCTTCTACACCTCTATCTCTCTGTTGTAAGACCATCTTTAATTCAAATTGGGATACTCTCCCCTCCGTTGAAAATTCAAAGAAAAAAGTCTCATGTATGAGAAACATGTGAGATGCTGTTATGGTGCTGCTAGAGGGATGGCGCGAGAGGGCCGGCCGGGGGGTCTTGCCCACGGCCGGTGGCAAGAGGGAAGGGATTTCCTTCTTAATTCTTGCTTGATTAGATTGATACATCTCCTCTCCATATATAGAGAGGTTTACTTGACTCCCAAGCAAGGCTTACTTGACCCCTAAGCAAACCATAAGACTAACGGGCCCAGGCCCATGACGTACTCTAACATGAAAAGTGAACTTAAGTGTCACGAACGATACCAAAAATGTTGCAGAGTTACGCTGTCCATGAATTATGTAAATTACTTTTTGTACAATGGATTGAGGACCACCGACCTGCGGGGCTGCAGCTGAAAAACAGAGGTACCAGCAAGCAAAATAGTGCAACCTCTTCCCTGCAAAAGTAACTCTCGATTGCTCGGAACATGAGGCCTAACTGAGAACATGCAATACTTTTGAATTGTTTACCATGAAGTGAGTGAAAAATTCATCACATATTTGCATCATTATCCCTTAAATTGGCTTCATTGAGAACCTTGTTGTAACTAATTTTTGTTTCAAGAAAATATTTGCATACAAATCACATTTATTGTGTGAAAAGGGGAGTAAAGAAAGAGTATAATTTCCGTAAGAAACAGGGAAATTGTTCGAGTTGGTTGAAACCTAGTTTAAGATTGACGACGGGTAGATCGGACGGACGAAATGATTATTTTCTCTATTATAAACATGAAATAAAGAAGGGGTGTCTCCTGTTAGTTAATCTATAAGACTGAAATCGTAGTCTTGTAACAATACCGTATCATGAAAGCTGTTGCAATAGAGAGGGACACGAAAATAAGTACATATTGGAATCAGACATACCAATCAAGGTTCCAAACACCCAGCCATATCATTCTGTCAGTCTTTTACCCCTCAAAGCTAGCGATATAAATTTTAATAATTCAAATCAACATTGCGCTCCATGGTCCTAATTTATACTCTTTACTTATGAGCTCCTAAGTATATTTAGAGAAGTACTATGTGGTGGAAGTCATTAAAACTGAAAACACATCTTGTATTTGGAAGCTAAGACGCACCTTAGGCAGGCAACATTTTCTGTTCAGTAACGTAGAAGAAGAGAAAGTACAAAGAAAAGCTGAGATTTACGTAACTACCCATTCTACAAATTTCTACCTTCATGAAGTTTCAATAATCTAATTACCTGTCGTAACGTGAAATCAGCACCAAACATTCCCTGCAAGGTTTGACCAAGGCTGCAAAAAACCATCAAACATCAATAATACAGCATGCGCGATATAAAACCCGCTATTCTTGAAGACCTGGATAAGCATATATCTTCTAAGTTTGAACATCCAGAATGCACTCCAAACATGACCAATTCCAGCAAGTACACGGGTCCTCAGCTAAAAGAAAAGAAAATGTGAAAGAGGAAACAACAGAAAAATAGAATCATGTAATACCAAATCATATATACCGTTGACCTAGATATAATATAAGATTCTATCAGAACCAATATAGGAGTATATTGGCTGTATATCATCGTATACTATGAGACAGAGGGAGTACTACTTCTTCCAAAGCTTGCGGTTTAGTTTTCTACCTATTCCTTTTGTTTTTCATTTCTGACAGTTTTTCTCCGTTTGTCTTATTTTAGTGTTGGCAACGTGACTCTCTCTTTTGTAAATGAACATGATTTTTTATAATTAAAAAAATCTGTAATATTCTCCCATGCTTGACCATTCCTGAAAGGTAGAACCAAAAAGATGATAATTTGAGTGACCTATAAACTGAAAGTTCCATTGAACAATAGAGGTCCAATATTAGAAAACATGAGAGATAAAGAGTTATGCCAGAGTGATTTTAAGGTCAAAACATCAAAAACACATGGCTGATACCAGACTCGATTGCCGATGTTCAGCACCAGGTGATGCTGTTGTCTGTCCCGCCACCGATTAGCCTTGCAAAAGATGCTAGATGGTAGTGGCATGTAAAACTGGAGGCTGAGGAAGAAAAAAAATTGGTGTGACTTTAATTAGATAAGGTCCCTTTTTCAAGTAGATTATAGCTGATTGAACTTCATTGTAAGCTAGTATACATCGGATCTTGGTTTTTTCCAGGATCGTTTCTTTAGTGGATAACGGCATGGAGTAAAACCGTGGGGCAAACAAAAGAAAAAGAAAAAAGGTTCACAGGCTTAAGATGTGGTGGATGACTGCTAAGCAATATGGAGGTATCACCTGCTCGAGCTATCCCAGAGATCGAGATTTCACGTCAAGGGCTGTGGCTGAGATTGGAATTCCGAGGACGCGCTGGCTATTCCGGAGGCGAGCAACTGAGATCAGAGTTGTAAGAGCATCTCCACTCGTCCCCCGACGAGGCCCCCGGCGAGCGTTTTTTCCATCCGGACGGCGTAATTCGGCCCAGTCGCGCCCCCGGTTCCTCGTTTTCGTCCGGATTTGGGCCTAAATCCATCCGGCGATCCCACGCCATCCCCGGCCCCCGGGGAGCGCTCGGGGACTCCGGACGAGTGAAAAGCGGGGAAGGGCCCGATCCGTCGGTGACTCGACGCACGAACCCCACCGCCACGTCGCTCAAAATCTCCCCCACCCCTCGTATCTCTCTCGCCGCCGGCACCACCCCGCCGGCTTGTTGCCCAGATTGCGCCGCCACTCCTTCCCCACCTGCCTATATTCCGCCGTGTTTGGACGACGGTCTATCCGGCTCGCTCTTCCGCCGGCCTGTTTTCCGGCCCGCTTGCTCGTCGTCGCTCGCGGCTCGGGTTGCCTCGACCACGCCCGTCGGGTGTTCGTCCATTTGCCTCGCCGGCCATGGACTCGGACGAAGAGGAGGAGCAGATGTTCGTCGAGCTTATGCAAGAAGAGATGGCAGCAGCCGCCCAAGACGAGGAGCACATGATGATCCTTGGTTGCTTGGCAAGCATGTACGGCGGACTGGCAACTCGTCGGCGTGGTGGGTCGGCACGAGGTCGCCGGAAGTGCAAGCCGAGACAGCGAATGGAGGGCTACTGCATGTTGTACGCCGACTACTTCGCCGACAATCCATTGCACGGTGAGAGTGTTTTCCGGCGTCGTTTCAGGATGAGCGAAAGCTATTTACGGAAATTGTGTATGCCATCCGCCACTTTGATCCCTACTTCGGATGCAAGGCGGATTGCACCTGGTTTGGTTGGATTTTCGTCACCGCGAAGTGCACGGTGGCTATGAGGATGCTTGGCGTATGGAGCTCCCGGTGATACCGCAGATGACTATCTTCGCATGGCGGAGTCCACCGCCCTTGATTGTTTCTACCGGTTCTGCAGGGACGTCATAGCGGTGTTCGGGGACTATTACTTGAGATCACCCACTGTCGAAGACACTCGGAGGATCCTTGCAACAAATGAAGCTAGAGGTTTTCCGGGGATGCTTGGAAGCATTGATCGCATGCATTGGCAATGGAAGAACCGTCCGTTTGCGTGGCGAGGGAATGTACAAGGGTCACAAAAAGGCTGCACTGTGATACTTGAAGCGATGGCTACCCATGATCTTTGGATTTGGCACTCTTTCTTTGGTATGCCTGGATCCAACAATGACATCAACGTCCTAAACTGCTCCCGGTCTTTTCCAAGCTTGTTGAGGGTCATGCTCCCCGGTGGACTATGTGATCAATGGTCGGCACTATAACAAAGGATACTACCTTGCGGACGGTATCTATCCAAAGTGGGCAACATTTGTGAAGACGATCTCCAATCCTAGCACCCCCAAACTTTGCGAGTTTGTCAAGAAACAAGAAGCTTGCCGAAAAGACGTCGAGCGAGCATTTGGTGTCCTACGACGAGAGATTTGTCTGTCGTCCGGTTCCCCGCTATGACTTGGTCCAAAGATCAGATGTGGGAGGTGATGAACTGCCGTGTGTGCCTACACAACATGATTATTGAAGATGAGCGAAAGCATCCGGTTCCTCCGGTCGAGCAAGAAGCACCATATGAGAGAGAGGTCCTCTTGCACGGCCCTAATCACCAGGTGCCTCCATCATGGGCCGCCTTCATTGCTATGCGCCAGGAGATTCGAGACTCTACAATGCACCAGCTGCTGCAAGATGAGCGGGTGGAGCACATATGGAGGCTCCGAGGCAACGCCAACGCCGACGCCAACTAGTCTGTCTTAATTTGTTTGAAAAATTGTGAAATTGTGTGCTTCATTTGTTTCAGCACTTGTTAAACATTGTACTGTTATCGCCGAATTTGTTTCACCAATTCTCGTCCTCTTGTTTGCCGAACTTGTTAAATTTTATGTTGAATTTGTTTGAAATATGTCAAATGGTCGAGGTTGGGGGTTTCCTGCCGGGGGGACGGCTGGAACTTCGGCGCTCCCCACGCCAAATCTTCATCCAATCCGGACGAAAATTTCGCCGGATTTGGGCGTGGGGAGCGCCAACGAGTGGGGATGCTCTAAGGACGCACAGGTTCTTCCGGAGGCGAGCACAGCTTCAGCGAGAAAACATGTAAAGGGTTCACCATGAGCAGCCACGAGCGACGACGTTCGGAGCTGCACGCAAGAGAACAACTTTGTTCTTGGCGGCGGCGGCGGCGGCGGCAAGGACGGCCGTAGGAGAGACTTGAGGCATATCTATATCTATACCTAATAATAAAGAAAATAAGGTTTCTTGTTGGTCCGTTTTTTGTTGCCCCTCAATTGCAATCAAAATTACATTGATTGCCACCGCCTATGAAAAACGTTCGTGCGTTTCTCTGGGCCGACTCGATCGATGCCAGTTTGAGTCCAAGTAGAATTCTATCTCGAACGCTCGTGCTCTCCCATAAAATTTCCAACCCTCCCCGACAAATCTAACCACAGACCGGATCTGCCCGAGAACGCCGGCCCGAAAATTTCCGGCGGATATCAGCACCATGGGCAACCGGAAGAAGCAGAGGCCAGGCCACGACTCGCCGCCATTGTGGTCGGGTTCGGTTGAGATCGAGGATTTGGGATTGGAAGAAGACTTTGGGATAGATTCGTTGGGTCCTCGTGGATGGATTATCGCCGCGGCCGCCGAGCTAGCTACTTCGTTGGGATCGACCTCCTCCCCGGAGCAAGACGCCGTGTCTAGGAGCTCCGCCTCCTCGTCCTCCTCTTACTCCTTGAAGGAATTGAGCCGGGACGCACGTAATCGAGCGAATCCTCTGCACCTTCTTCACCTTCGGCCTACCGCTGTCACCGTCGATTTCCTTGCCCTTGCGCTTCACCGGCGCAGCTGAACATCCTACGTTGCTCCCAGTGAGCGGAAGCACCTGTCGCTCCCATCCTCTCTATCAGGGGCCCTCTGTGCCGTCGCAATGCCGTGTGCCGCCTCAGTCCGTCGCTGCAGCTGGCCTTCCTGGTGACGACCTGTCCTCGAGCCACCACCCACGGATGTGGCGCGACCCACTGATCCAGCGAACCTTACTCGCCCAGATGCCGGCTCCCTAGCCTGCCGTCGCGAGCGCACGGCCAGCGATGGAAATCGAACGTAGCGATCTGATTTCGTCCTCGCCGTTGTATGAATCGAGCCATAGCTTGGTGCCGCCGCCGGGATCTCAACATCACCCCTAAGAGGTCTCGCGACTCGCGAGACTGCAGCAGGGTTGCCGAAGAGCGAATCGACCCGACTGCCTGGTGCGCGCGCGAGGAGGATATGGATATTGAGGCGGAGGCCACTGTCGCCCGCAGAGGATCTGCAGCCAATGCCACGACGCCACGAGCGACCGGCGGCACATCTACTCCCTGGTGACATTCGACAGGAGGCGGTGGCTGAGATCCGTAGGAGGAGTTGCTCCGCCTGCGCTCCTCCTCACCCACGGCCCCGGCTGCCCTGTATTGTACACTGTCGTTGTCTGTATCGTGAAGAAAAAGGCTGTGAGCACAGCGAGCGGTCAATGTGGTACTACTAAACTTAAGATGAATTGCATGCTGGTGTATTAATGCAGTAAGAGCATCTCCACTCGTCCCCCGAGGAGGCCCCCGGCGAGCGTTTTTTCCATCCGGACGGCGAAATTCGGCTCAGTCGCGCCCTCGGTTCCTCGTTTTCGTCCGGATTTGGGCCTAAATTCATCCGGCGATCCCACGCCACCCCGGCCCCCGGGGAGCTCTCGGGGACTCCGGACGAGTGAAAAGCGGGAAGGGCCCGATCTCGTCGGTGACTCGACGCACGAACCCCACCGCCATGTCGCTCAAAATCTCCCCCACCCCTCGTATCTCTCTCGCCACCGGCACCACCCCGCCGGCTTGTTGCCCGATTGCGCCGCCACTCCTTCCCCACCTGCCTATATTCCGCCGTGTTTGGACGACGGCCTATCCGGCTGCTCTTCCGCCGGCCCGTTTTCCGGCCTGCTTGCTCGTCGTCGCTCGCGGCTCGGGTTGCCTCGACCACGCCCGTCGGTGTTCGTCCATTTGCCTCGCCGGCCATGGACTCGGACGAAGAGGAGGAAGCGGATGTTCGTCGAGCTTATGCAAGAAGAGATGACAGCAGCCGCCCAAGACGACGAGCACATGATGATCCTTGGTTGCTTGGCAAGCATGTACGCCGGACTGGCAACTCGTCAGCGTGGTGGGTCGGCACGAGGTCGCCGGAAGTGCAAGCCGAGACAGCGAATGGAGGGCTACTGCATGTTGTACGCCGACTACTTCGCCGACAATCCATTGCACGGTGAGAGTGTTTTCCGGCGTCGTTTCGAGATGAGCGAGAAGCTATTTCTGCAAATTGTGTATGCCATCCGCCACTTTGATCCCTACTTCAGATGCAAGGCGGATTGCACTGGTTTGGTTGGATTTTCGTCACTGCAGAAGTGCACAGTGGCTATGAGGATGATCTGGTGGGCCGCCTTCATTGCTATGCGCCAGGAGATTCGAGACTCTACAATGCACCAGCTGCTGCAAGATGATCTGGTGGAGCACATATGGAGGCTCCGAGGCAACGCCAACGCCGACGCCAACTAGTCTGTCTTAATTTGTTTGAAAAATTGTGAAATTTGTGTGCTTCATTTGTTTCAAGCACTTGTTAAACATTGTACTCGTTATCGCCGAATTTGTTTCAGCAATTTTCGTCCTCTTGTTTGCCGAACTTGTTAAATTTTATGTTGAATTTGTTTGAAATATGTCAAATGGTCGAGGTTGGGGGTTTCCTGCCGGGGGGACGGCTGGAACTTCGGCGCTCCCCACGCCAAATCTTCATCCAATCCGGACGAAAATTTCGCCGGATTTGGGCGTGGGGAGCGCCAACGAGTGGGATGCTCTAAGACCATATCTCCAGGTATCCATCAGAACTAGCTTCCTAACATCAGGTTCTACTTATCAGTACGAGTCTTATTATAATAAATTACACGATCTAGCACCATCACAAAAGCATAGAGTATAAGTTTGCTTCACAAGTAAAATCGTTAAAAAGATAGCTTCAAAATTGGTTATGCCATTACAGTTTTAGGCATAATTAATTGTAAGCCATCAGTTCACAAAATATCTGATAAACCGTCAAATTGGATGTAAAGTAGTGTCGTAGACGTGGTTTTTATAATAAGTGAGTATGCAACTAAAACTTTGCCGAAGCTTCATAACAATCACATTCCTTCACTTGATTGGATCCTACTGTTGCAAGTGACAACACGCAGTTGCTATAATGCTTAAGGCAACGGAATAGCCAACAAAATTCATAGTACTTAAAAAGGTTGAGTCATACTAATGATTGTACATTCTGCCCCCAGTAGTGACATATTTAATAGAAATTGCTGGAGCGTTGGAGTGTTTGAGTTTGTTTTTTGGGAGTGGTGTTTTGGCACATGGGAATATATGCTCCTTTTATTTTGAAATGAATGTTACACACATTTTCAAATTTCAAAAAGTTGAAACGAAAAATTCGCATCTACATCTTCACGTGCTACGTGCTCACAAAGTTGTTTTATGAAAAATCAACTTGCCGTGTGGTGTGTGTAAAAAAGACAAAATACAATGCTAAAAATATAGCTTTTCAGGCGATAAATTTTCTCCTTTTTACATAGATCACAAAAAATATTGGCTCCTCACGAAACTTGACGAACACACGTCTATTGTGGAAATGTATATTTAGATTTTTTTTGTCAAATTTTATCGAAATTTCAAAATATAACTTTTTGGTAGAGGGGCATACGCACCTGGGAGCCGAACTGAATTTCCGTTTGTTCCTCCCGATGCAACGCACGGGCACTTTTACTAGTTATATTCGTAATAGGTTTTATCCTGGAAGGTGACGATTGTTGTGTATCGTCTAATAAAAGATTTTGATAACCATATATGCGCATCTCAAAATTGTCACCGGACGGACGTTAGGAATCTAATCTTGGCCGTTGTTATTGATTTGCTTTTTCCTAGCTAATAGGTTAAATTTCATTTTACATTTGTGAAGAGGTGGATTTTTTTATAGCACGTAAGTATATATTATTAGAGCATAAAATGTTGGATAATTAATTGTCTGAATTGTTGCAGATAAAACATTAGGTAACTATAATTGATCAGGCGGGTTCATTATAAGTGAATTGAAATGGGACTTGTTTTTTAATGTATTATTTGGTGTTGGATAAGAAAATAGGATGCACAGGGAAGAAGAAATAATGGCTACTATATGCGATAGAAAGGGCACATAGTTTATTTTATTCGGACTAAAAAAGCTTGTGGACAAAGATACATTGAGGGGTATTACAACGGCATGTGCAATGAATTTGCACCATTATTTTGGAGAGGGAATTAAGTAAGCAGAAAAATATAACTTATGCTGTGACGAAGGTGCTTCTATTCTTGGTCGATGGTCTTTGTTAGCACAGATACTTGTAGCTCTGGGCAGCGGAATGCCCCATCATGCGAAACTTGTGTTAAATCGGTGATGTGCTCTGGGATTACTTTGATTCAGATGGTAGCTGGTATTCTGTTGCTTCGGTAACACCATGCTGAACACTCGTAGAGGGTAAGAGTTTTTCCAACACATGTGTAGCTGTCGCCTGTTGCGGTGAAATGTTCATCCACGTATGCAAATGGGCTCATGGTGTACTCAATGACCGGTGGAGTGTTGAGATTGCATGGTATCCCTCTTATTTTGAGGTGAATTTTTTCGGAAATTGTCTCTGGGGTAGAGCCATAGGATGGTGTCCACTGTGTTAAGTACAACCCACCTCGGTTTATCCAATAGCGTAGATGAGCCTCCAGAAGAGCGTAAAGAGAGGTTCCTCTTTGCGGCTGGTCGAAGTACACAAGGTATGTGCCTTCTTTTAGCAGTTTGATTCTGAATCGAGGTTGCATGTACATGCGGAGGTAGTCACATAGGTTGCCCATAACTGAGAAGTGGTTGTCTGGCTCAGCGTATATGACAACTGCTTGTGAATATTTTTCGATGGCAGTTACATCGTGAAGGTTGGGAGATATGTAGCAGTGGTGAGGGTAGACGATGTGTGATGTGTTTGTGGTTGGTGCGCTGTCGTATTCGTATCTTTCTGTTATGCCGTGTAGGTACTCTGATTTGTCGATGTAAACTGTAAATGTGTCTAAGAGCAAAGAAGATATTGAATTTTGGCTGGTTGATCCTACATGGGCTGGTGTTTTGATTGTAATATTGTCTGGTACGTGCAGGAGTCGTTGTGCACGTACCAGACACTTGAATCCAGATGGATCTTCGTGTGTTCTTGTTTCGAAGCCAACATACTCTAGTGCAGAATATGGGGCCAACAGTTGTTCTGCAATTGCTGGTGTCCACATGTGTAGGGGCATTTCTCGGAGGGTAATGTAGACTTGTTGGTCCACATTACATGTGCTAAAGTGGACCAAAGAGTCGCTTTGGATAAACTGGTATGGGCAACCATGGATGTTTAGTATTGTGTTTTCTCTGGATAGTCCTATGGCTTGGAGGGCTTCTCTGTGGTGTGTGAAGGAAACCATTATTCCCTCGTTTGTGCTTGTGTGCACCTGCATGCCTTTGCGGATGTTGAGTTTGTCTGCTAGTTGCGCTACAACATCGACTGTGGCTAAAGTTTGGAGTGAAGAGAGTGGTATAATTATGTACGCACAGTGTAGTGGTGCGCATTGTCTTGAGTTCTGTTGGATGTTGCTGAAGAAAATGTCTTTGACGCGTGGCCGTGATGCCATGGTGCCTGCCAGATTTTTATATGGAGAAAATGTTATGGTAAGAAGAAAGTGGGAAATGTGTTTGTGAGAGGTAGTTTTTGTGAGGGCAGACCTTTGGATGACCGGCAGCTTCTCTTTGTGTTTTCTTGCAGTTTGATGTCTGTGGAGGCAGTGGTGGAGTGTGTTCTGTAGCTCAGATTAGATGGGCTTTTATACACGGATTTGTGATTGTTGTGGTTGTAGCATGTCCCACGCGTGTCACCGCATTTTTGTGACGTGTAGTGCAGCTGCTGTCGTTTCAACGTTGTATAAGGTCTGAGAGTTGCTGTTTATTGAGGTGTGTGCCTCCTGTTGTCATGGCAGTGTACATGCTATGCATATAGTATGCAGATGGTCCATTCATCTATGACATGACTGCAGGTGATGAGTAGTTAGTTTAAGTTTTTGTTTATGTTGGTCTTGCTAGGTGTTGCGACTACATTTGATTAGTGATGGCTTCTGCGTGAGAGAGAGAAAAGAATGCGAGATAATTTTCTTGCTAAACAATGTTTATAGGCATGTTTTTCAGGTTGCGTGGGTAATGGGATGAAGTATGTGTATGGACTGTAGTAATTCGTTTTTTTATTGTGTCACTGCATAACATTATTGGTATATTATTTAACACTGATATTCTTCTATTACAAATGTCGGCAAATGTTTTGATGTGTGCTAAACCTATGTTGCTAAATCTGTGCTTTTGTCTATGTGATCTCGAATGGGACGGTGGAGCATTTATTTGTTTAGGATGGCTAATGGGGCGTGGCATGCATACGCTGTCAGCTGCATCTTGTTGTTTTCTGGCATGCATGCATCAGTACGTGGCTAGGTGACATGTTCACATGGATTAGCTGCTGCTGCTTTAGTTTTGCTGTTTGTGTGTATTTAATCAATGTTGCTTTTTGTAAGACTAAAGTTATTGCGTGTCGTTTTGGTTGCAAGTGTGTAGTACGTGTGTCACTGCATGTATGCGACGTGTTATTTTTGGGAGGCTACTTTGCAATGGGCGATGAGTTTGGATGGGCTTTGCTTATGGGTGTGTGTGCCACTCTGTTTGATGCTATCTGGTGGTACCGTTTTATGTAAGTTAGCGGTGGGTGAGCAGTGAGCGTTTACTATGGTGTTACTGTCTGTACTGATGAATATTTTTTTGATTAGTGGGACGAATAGGACAGGGCGATCCGTGCAAAGGATGAGTTATTTTGTCGAGAAGAAACGATGGGTTTTGTACGCGATGAGATAAGTCTGTGGCGACAAAATGGTTGGCAGTGTTTTTCCTGTGTCATAAGTTTGACTTAAATTTTTTGTAGCGTTCATTTATTTTGGAGTATCCATTTTATTTGAAGGGAAAAAAGTTTTTCTGCTAAATTAAATTTGTTCAGTGTTAACATTTTATGTGGAAGCTATGGTTCCTTTGGATGGAGTACTTGTCGATTTGTATAAGCCAGCGGTTCTCATTTGCATGTAGTACACGTCAAATTGCATGCATGCTGCCAGCTGGTGTATAGGACGTGACTGGGGTCATGGCACGCCCCGTTGTATGACCTCTGGGAAGTTCGTGGCTCTATTTATTCAGTGTGATGTCTTTTGTGTTTTCATGAGTGAGTGTAGCGAGTTGTAGAGTCTTCTCTTTTTTTGGTTGAAGGGACAATGGCCGGTAGTGCTGTGGAGTTTCTAGCACCTCCTCCTTTCATAGATGGTAGTATTGTTCAGTTTTGGGTGAGGGGAGGAAATGTTTCATTGGAGAATGCTGCTCGTGCTTTTTTGGAGGACTATTTTGATGACCGTCGCTTGGTTTCTATCAAGAAGGGTGCTGATGGTGTCTCTGTATTTGGACGCCTCTGGAATCGCAGTCATGCGTTTGACCTGCACGACAGTGTTGCTTGGGTGGATAATACTGTTGTATGTTGTGCGAATGTGGATCCGAGCTTATTGTATGATGCTCGTGCGTCTATGTTTGTTCCGGTTATTCGTTTTATTCGTTAATGCTGGGAAGCCATTTGTTAGCATAATCGTTTGATTTGGTGTTTTTTATCGTATGTTTTTTGTCTGGTTGTAGTTGTTTGCTTTATTATCTTGGTCAATGTTTCATGTTGACGTGGTGGGTCGGTCAGTGTTGTAACGGGTGTATTGTATATGGAATAAAATGGAAATATGTTGTTTCTCTTGGATGGATTGTACATTGTTAGATGTAAAATAGTATGCATGTGAAGAGAGCAACAACAACGAGTATATGCAGGGGAAAGAGGGGAGCGATTTTATGTTGATGTTATATAATTAGATCTTGACCTAATGAGTAATATAATATTGGTAATGTCAGATAATCTGTGACGGCAATGCTTATAAATAAGAGAATAGGTAACAACAAATGGCGAGCTGGGATGTATGGTGAATAGGTAGGGTTAATAAGGTAAAGCTTAGTTTAAATGAAGTATCAATAAAACAGGATGGTTGAGGTGGATGTTTCTGAAATTAGTAGGGCTGGTTAATGAAGCGCTATTTTGGGAGGTGGATTTTTTATGTATCTGCAAGATTATTCTATGTGTGGTCTTTAATTTTTTTTAAAATCTATATGCGATTTATTTGCATCATTTGTTATATCATTATATTAAACTGCTATGATTTCTGTCTTGTGGACGTGGCAAGGTGTGAGACAGGTGTTGTTTTGCATCGGTACTTGTTGATGCATGGGAGGGGAGGCGCAGGCAGCAGTGTTGTCGTTTACGGTCATAGTATGCACAGAGGACTAATATATGCTACCTGTCTGTGGCAGGCATGTGGTGGTAGGTGGCTGTGTGTATTTTATCCCCTGTTGTATGCAGTGTGCATGACATGTAGCAGCAGGCATGAAATTTAGATCGGTTCACTAATTGCTGGTCGAGTCCCTTTCTCAGGTTTAGAGGTTGGCAACTAATACAATACACTTCGTTGTGGAGGCCACATACATGTGTTGGCCTTAGATGACAACTGCCTAAATTCAAGAGCAGAGGCATGGTACTTTTGTATACATCGTGATGCTGTTTAGCAAGCAACCTATTTGTTTTATCGTTTCTATCTGCATCCGAGCTATATTTGGATTTATAGATTATGATATAAGTACATGGCTTCCACAGTATTGCTTCACTACAATGGTGCTAAGTAATTTTTTTTAATATATAAATTGTGTCTTCAATCATTTTTACTCTATTCTTAGCTGTACCCAGGGCATGTATATAAGATTAATTGGTCTGTGCAAATCTTTATTTTAAATCTAATATTCAATTGAAGTCATGTTTCGGTGATTTCCTTCAAACCCTCATGAGAATAGTGGTTTGGTTGTATTTTTTATTGTTACTGGAATGTCTATTTAGCGACAGGTATATACCTCATCTAGTGACGGTTATATATGTTCGGAGCTTAAGGCCGGATGTAGCTACAACAACTCGACTGAACAGTAAAATATCTCGCTGGGCATGCATGTGTTGAGTAATTAAATTTTCTAATTATATTTCGATTTTTTTAATTTAATAACCTGGTCACACTGTAGATGGAGACACACAGGGGAAAAACTCGATTCATGTTATGTTTAGCACATACTTGGTTTTAAATGGGTGCTTGGGATATTCGAAATAAGGCGGAAAATACGCTACGTTTATTTAACAGCACAACAGGGTGCATACATATAGATAGGTTACGTATAGATATTCTCGAGGAAGGTTACACAGTGGAATGCACATCTGATTTATTTAGTTGTACAACAAGTGGTAAATAGATAGACGGAGTATCCATCACACATGGATAGTGGTGGAAATTGCTGCCGAGTTGAGTGTCCTGCATTCTGTATCCATCCCGTCAACATGGTGTGTGGATTTATTGGAATGGTAAAAAGCTGCCTGTTTGGAAAAAGGGAAAAGTTGAGTTAGTTTGGAATTTTAGTAGTGGTGTCGCACACACAGTTCTTTATGCATAAGCAAATGCAGGATGGGTTTACCGTTCCACCGATGTCTTGCGACGGGTATCAGTCGAGTTCATCCATTCCAGTTCTTGGCCTGATGCGGGTGTACTCTGGTCCGATGATGCTGTGGAGGATGAAAGATGCTAGGTGTTGCAGACGGTTTGATGGAGGCATATTGCCAGTGTACCTTAGAGTACCAGTAGATAAATCTCTTGGGATAGTAGGTGCTTGGACGACCTCTATAGGAAGGACGTCGTCAAAAGATGTGCATGCGTACGCTAGATGGGTGAGGAGGTGTTCTCTTTCTTGGACAAGCCTATTATTTTCACAGGCGATTCTAGTTAGGTGCGCATCGCTATGACACGCAGCTAACCCAGCAAGCGGAGCTTGGTTGTCTTGTCTTTTAAGGAGGCATAGTTAACATCGTGGACAATGATGTTACCATTTTTCACTATCATTTTAATTGCTTTGTCTGCGGCTTTTTCGGCGGCGTGTTCCTCGCTAATGGTGGAATCGGCAGTTACCATCGTTGTTGCCCGCTGTGGGTGATTGCCAAGGATGGGGATGTCCATCTTAATCCAGGCGCTGAATCTTCCGGGCGAAGGTGTGTGCGATCCTTCAGAATGGATAGGCAGGTTCGCGGCTTCGGCTATGTCGCCTAGGATCCTGCGTCGGTTCAGCACGACCTGCTTGAAGCAAAAAAATAAATATTGGAATCTGTTACAATGGATGTCGATTAGATATAAAATCTAAGCAAGTAGAAACGTGGGAAAAATGTAGACGTGGTTAGCATGGATCTGCTGGCTGGTGCTCATTGTGGTGCGTGGTGATGTGGTGGTTTATCTAGGGTGTATGGAGCAGATGGTTCTGCAACGGCTTGTTTTTTGTGTGCTACATGGAGTACCTCTATGTGCTTAATTTATAGGCAGCAGTGGCTGCTTGCATGGAGGACATGTCGATTTGCATGCATGGTGACCCGTGGCTTGTAAGACGTGTCACAGTGCAAGACAGATGTTGCTTTGCATGGCTAGTTCTTTATGTGCTGGCATGAGTGCTGCATGCAGTAGTAGTGTAGTTTATAGGCTGGACATAGATAGATACGATGGTCATATGCTTCTGCTGCCATAGTATTCTAGTTTGTTGTGCGGACCTGTTTCTCTAACATGGATGAATCAATGGATCTTGATGATTTGCTTCGGCTGCATGCTTCCGATTTAGAGGAAGATGGTGCTCGTTTAGATGTGATGCCATGCCCTGTTTTCCCTCCAGCTGGTACAGTTATTTAGTTGCTCTCAGCTAGTTATATTTACTTTGTTTATGTGGATTGATGGTTTTTGTTTGTTTGATGAATAGGTGTTGTACGCACGTTGGATATTCCTCACATGATACTGTTGCAGGAAGTGGCTAAGAAGCTCCCTGTTATCGCTCTGAAGTTTAATACATATTATAGATACCTTGGCTTCTTCAGTACTATCGATGCTGATGTTCCTGATATCAATATCCCTGTGAAATTCCACCATGTGTTCACTTCAAGTGGTTTGGAGTATAGCACGGCCGATGCTGCTGAAGAAAAAGCCGCAGAATCGCTCATTCGTTCATTGGAGAGAGATTTTAAGTTTGAAACTAAAGATTTAAACTGGTGGAACATGTGTCGGTTCAATCGTGATAGTTACAATTCTTGCACTGGATGGCGGGCTGCCAAGGAGGAGAACCATGAGCTGAAGATGAGAGTAGACGCGCTGACAAATGGATGGCGGCAGACGTTAGAAAGAGTTGATCGTGTGTGTGTTTGATACGTCTCCGACGTATCGATAATTTCTTATGTTCTATGCCATATTATTGATGATACCTACATGTTTTATGCACACTTTATGTCATATTCGTGCATTTTCTGGAACTAACCTATTAACAAGATGCCGAAGTGCCGCTTGTTGTTTTCTCGCTGTTTTTGGTTTCAGAAATCCTAGTAACGAAATATTCTCGGAATTGGACGAAATCAAGACCCGTGGGTCTATTTTGCCACGAACCTTCCGTAAGACCGAAGAGCATACGAAGTGGGGCCACGAGGTGGCCAAACCACAAGGCGACGCGGCCAAGGGGGGCCCGCGCCGCCCGTGGTGTGGGCCCCTCGTCGCCCCCCGACTCGCCCTTCCGCCTACTTAAAGCCTCCGTCGCGAAACCCCCGAGGCGAAAAACCACGATACGGAAAACCTTACCGAGACGCCGCCGCCGCCGATCCCATCTCGGGGATTCTGGAGATCTCCTCCGGCACCCCGCCGGAGAGGGGATTCATCTCCTCGGAGGACTCTACACCGCCATGGTCGCCTCCGGAGTGATGAGTGAGTAGTTCACCCCCGGACTATGGGTCCATAGCAGTAGCTAGATGGTTGTCTTCTCCTCATTGTGCTTCATTGTTGGATCTTGTGAGCTGCCTAACATGATCAAGATCATCTATCTGTAATACTCTATGTTGTGTTTGTCGGGATCCGATGGATAGAGAATACCATGTTATGTTAATTATCAAGTTATTGCATATGTGTTGTTTATGATCTTGCATGCTCTCCGTTATTAGTATAGGCTATGGCCAAGTTGATGCTAGTAACTCCAAGAGGGAGTATTTATGCTCGATAGTGGGTTCATGCCCGCATTGACACCTGGGACAATGATGAGAAAGTTCTAAGGTTGTGTTGTGCTCGTTGCCACTAGGGATAAAACATTGATGCTATGTCCGAGGATGTAGTTATTGATTACATTACGCACCATACTTAATGCAATTGTCTCGTTACTTTGCAACTTAATACCGGAGGGGGTTCGGACGATAACCTCGAAGGTGGACTTTTTAGGCATAGATGCAGCTTGGATGGCGGTCTATGTACTTTGTCGTAATGCCCAATTAAATCTCACTATACTTATCATGACATGTATGTGCATTGTTATGCCCTCTCTATTTGTCAATTGCCCGACTGTAATTTGTTCACCCAACATGCTTTTATCTTATGGGAGAGACACCTCTAGTGAACTCGTGGACCCCGGTCCATTCTTTTAATACTCGAAATACAAATCTGCTGCAATACTTGTTTTACTATTTTCTCTCGCAAACAATCATCTTCCACACAATACGGTTAATCCTTTGTTACAGCAAGTCGGTGAGATTGACAACCTCACCGTTTCGTTGGGGCAAAGTACTTTGGTTGTGTTGTGCAGGTTCCACGTTGGCGCCGGAATCCCCGGTGTTGCGCCGCACTACATCCCGCCGCCATCAACCTTCAACGTGCTTCTTGGCTCCTCCCGGTTCGATAAACCTTGGTTTCTTTCTCGAGGGAAAACTTGCTGCTGTGCGCATCATACCTTCCTCTTGGGGTTGCCCAACGAACGTGTGAAATACACGCCATCAAGCATATTTTCTCGGCGCCGTTGTCGGGGAGATCAAGACACGCCGCAAGGGGAGTCTCCACTTCTCAATCTCTTTACTTTGTTTTTGTCTTGCTTTATTTTATTTACTACTTTGTTTGCTGCATTATATCAAAACACAAAAAAATTAGTTGCTAGCTTTACTTTATTTACTGTGTTGTTTGCTATATCAAAAACACAAAAAAATTAGTTTACTTGCATTTACTTTATCTAGTTTGCTTTATTTACTACTGCTAAAATGGCCAACCCTGAAAATACTAAGTTGTATGACTTCACTAGCACAAATAATAATGATTTCCTATGCACACCTATTGCTTCACCTGCTACTACAGCAGAATTCTTTGAAATTAAACCTGCTTTACTTAATCTTGTTCTGCGAGAGCAATTTTCTGGTGTTAGTTCTGATGATGCTGCTGCCCATCTCAATAATTTTGTCGAATTGTGTGAAATGCAAAAGTATAAAGATGTAGATGGTGACATTATAAAATTAAAATTGTTTCCTTTCTCATTAAGAGGAAGAGCTAATGATTGGTTGCTATCTCTGCCTAAGAATAGTATTGATTCCTGGGACTAAATGCAAGGATGCTTTTATTGGTAGATATTATCCCCCTGCTAAAATTATATCTTTGAGGAGGAGCATAATGAATTTTAAACAATTGGATAATGAACATGTTGCTCAAGCTTGGGAAAGAATGAAATCTCTGGTTAAAAATTGCCCAACCCATGGACTGACTACTTGGATGATCATCCAAACCTTCTATGCAGGACTAAATTTTTCTTCGCGGAATTTATTGGATTCAGCTGCTGGAGGTACCTTTATATCCATCACTCTTGGTGAAGCAACAAAGCTTCTTGATAATATGATGATTAATTACTCTGAATGGCACACGGAAAGAGCTCCACAAGGTAAGAAGGTAAATTCTGTTGAAGAATCCTCTTCCTTGAATGATAAGGTTGATGCTATTATGTCTATGCTTGCGAATGATAGGACTAATGTTGATCCTAATAATGTTCCATTAGCTTCATTGGTTTCCCAAGAAGAACATGTTGATGTAAACTTCATTAAAAATAATAATTTCAACAACAATGCTCATCGGAACAATTCTAGTAATAACTATAGGCCATATCCTTATAATAATGGGAACGGTTATGCTAATTCTTATGGGAATTCTTACAACAATAATAGGAATACACCCCCTGGACTTGAAGCTATGCTTAAAGAATTTATTAGTACACAAACTGCCTTTAACAAATCTGTTGAGGAAAAGCTCAATAAAATTGATATTCTTGCTTCTAAGGTTGATAGTCTTGCCTCCGATGTTGATCTTTTGAAATCGAAAGTTATGCCTAATAAGGATATTGAAAATAAAATTGTTACTACAGCAAATGCCATCCAAGTTAGAATTAATGAGAATATAAGATTAATGGCTGAACTGCGTGCTAGGTGGGATAGAGAAGAAAATGAAAAACTAGCTAAAGAGGAAAATGTAGCTAAAGTTTGGACTGTTACCACCACTAGCAATGCTAATGATTCACATGTTGCTGCACCTCCTACTATCAATGGTAAAATAATTGGTGTTGGCAATGCTTCTACTCCTAGTGCAAAGCGCGCAAAATTACCTGAAACTGCTAAAACCACTGAAACCGCTCGTGATAAAACTGCTGAAATTTTTTCCAACCTTGGGGATGATAATCCCATTGCTTTAGATTGTAATGATTTAGATTTTGATGATTGCCACATCTCTGAAGTTATAAAGTTCTTACAAAAACTTGCTAAAAGTCCTAATGCTAGTGCTATAAACTTGGCTTTCACAAAACATATTACAAATGCTCTCATAAAAGCTAGAGAAGAGAAACTAAAACTTGAAACTTCTATTCCTAGAAAGCTAGAGGATGGTTGGGAGCCCATCATTAAGATGAGAGTCAAAGATTTTGATTGTAATGCTTTATGTGATCTTGGTGCAAGTATTTCTGTTATGCCTAAAAAAGTCTATGATATGCTTGACTTGCCACCATTGAAAAACTGTTATCTCGGATGTTAATCTCGCTGATAATGCTAAAAAGAAACCTTTGGAGAAAGTTGATAATGTTCATATTATGGTTAACAATAACCTTGTCCCCGTTGATTTTGTTGTCTTGGATATTGAATGCAATGCATCTTGCCCCATTATATTGGGAAGACCTTTTCTTCGAACCGTTGGTGCTACTATTGATATGAAGGAAGGTAATATTAAATATCAATTTCCTCTCAAGAAAGGTATGGAACACTTCCCTAGAAAGAGAATGAAGTTACCTTATGATTCTATTATTAGAACAAATTATGATGTTGATGCTTCGTCTCTTGATGTTACTTGATATACACTTTTCGCGCCTAGCTGAAAGGCGTTAAAGAAAAGCGCTTATGGGAGACAACCCATGTTTTTACTACAGTATTTTTGTTTTATATTTGAGTATTGGAAGTTGTTTACTACTGTAGCAACCTCTCCTTATCTTAGTTTTGTGTTTTGTTGTGCCAAATAAAGTCTTTGATAGTAAAGTAAGTACTAGATTTGGATTACTGCGCAGTTCCAGATTTCTTTGCTGTCACGAATCTGGGTCTACCTCCCTGTAGGTAGCTCAGAAAATTAAGCCAATTTACGTGCATGATCCTCAGATATGTACGCAACTTTCATTCAATTTGAGCATTTTCATTTGAGCAAGTCTGGTGGCCTAATAAAATCCATCTTTACGGACTGTTCTGTTTTGACAGATTCTGTCTTTTATTTCGCATTGCCTCTTTTGCTATGTTGGATGAATTTCTTTGATCCATTAATGTCCAGTAGCTTTATGCAATGTCCAGAAGTGTTAAGAATGATTGTGTCACCTCTGAACATGTTAATTTTTATTATGCACTAACCCTCTAATGAGTTGTTTCGAGTTTGGTGTGGAGGAAGTTTTCAAGGATCTAGAGAGGAGTATGATGCAATATGATCAAGGAGAGTGAAAGCTCTAAGCTTGGGGATGCCCCGGTGGTTCACCCCTGCATATTCTAAGAATACTCAAGCGTTTAAGCTTGGGGATGCCCAAGGCATCCCCTTCTTCATCGACAACATTATCAGGTTCCTCCCCTGAAACTATATTTTTATTCCGTCACATCTTATGCACTTTGCTTGGAGCGTCGGTTTGTTTTTGTTTTTGTTTTGTGTAAATAAAATGGATCCTAGCATTCACTTTATGGGAGAGAGACACGCTCCGCTGTAGCATATGGACAAGTATGTCCTTAGGCTCTACTCATAGTATTCATGGCGAAGTTTCTTCTTCGTTAAATTGTTATATGGTTGGAATTGGAAAATGCTACATGTAGTAATTCTAAAATTTCTTGGATAATTTGATACTTGGCAATTGTTATGCTCATGTTTAAGCTCTTGCATCATATACTTTGCACCCATTAATGAAGAAATACTTAGAGCTTGCTAATTTGGTTTGCATATTTGGTTTCTCTAGAGTCTAGATAACATCTAGTATTGAGTTTTGAACAACAAGGAAGACGGTGTAGAGTCTTATAATGTTTACAATATGTCTTTTATGTGAGTTTTGCTGTACCGTTCATCCTTGTGTTTGTTTCAAATAACCTTGCTAGCCTAAACCTTGTATCGAGAGGGAATACTTCTCATGCATCCAAAATCCTTGAGCCAACCACTATGCCATTTGTGTCCACCATACCTACCTACTACATGGTATTTCTCCGCCATTCCAAAGTAAATTGCTTGAGTGCTACCTTTAAAATTCCATCATTCACCTTTGCAATATATAGCTCATGGGACAAATAGCTTAAAAACTATTGTGGTATTGAATATGTACTTATGCACTTTATCTCTTATTAAGTTGCTTGTTGTGCGATAACCATGTTTTCCGGGGACGCCATCAACTATTCTTTGTTGAATATCATGTGAGTTGCTATGCATGTCCGTCTTGTCTGAAGTAAGAGAGATCTACCACCTTAATGGTTGGAGCATGCATATTGTTAGAGAAGAACATTGGGCCGCTAACTTAAGCCATGATCCATGGTGGAAGTTTCAGCTTGGACATATATCCTCAATCTCATATGAGAATAATAATTGTTGCCACATGCTTATGCATTAAAGAGGAGTCCATTATCTGTTGTCCATGTTGTCCCGGTATGGATGTCTAAGTTGAGAATAATCAAAAGCGAGAAATCCAAAATGCGAGCTTTCTCCTTAGACCTTTGTACAGTGCGCATGGAGGTACCCCATTGTGACACTTGGTTAAAACATGTGCATTGCAAAGATCCGGTAGTCCAAGCTAATTAGGACAAGGTGCGGGCACTATTAGTATACTATGCATGAGACTTACAACTTGTAAGATATAATTTTCATAACTCATATGCTTTATTACTACCGTTGACAAAATTGTTTCATGTTTTCAAAATAAAAGCTCTAGCACAAATATAGCAATCGATGCTTTCCTCTTTGAAGGACCATTCTTTTACTTTTATGTTGAGTCAGTTCACCTATCTCTCTCCACCTCAAGAAGCAAACACTTGTGTGAACTCGTGCATTGATTCCTACATACTTGCATATTGTACTTGTTATATTACTCTATGTTGACAATTATCCATGAGATATACATGTTACAAGTTGAAAGCAACCGTTGAAACTTAATCTTCCTTTGTGTTGCTTCAATACCTTTACTTTGATTTATTGCTTTATGAGTTAACTCTTATGCAAGACTTATTGATGCTTGTCTTGAAGTACCATTCATGAAAAGTCTTTGCTTTATGATTCACTTGTTTACTCATGTCATTACCATTGTTTTGATCGCTGCATTCACTACATATGTTTACAAATAGTATGATCAAGGTTATGATGGCATGTCACTTCGTAAATTATCTTTGTTATCGTTTTACCTCGCTCGGACGAGCAGTAACTAAGCTTGGGGATGCTTGATACGTCTCCGACGTATCGATAATTTCTTATGTTCTATGCCATATTATTGATGATACCTACATGTTTTATGCACACTTTATGTCATATTCGTGCATTTTCT